>NC_056737.1:224491272-224543772 GCF_019279795.1 Protopterus annectens
CGCAGGCCCGAGCGGGAGAGTCCGAAGAACACGGTAGCTTCCCGGGCATCGGAACCACGGGCTCAGACCCAAAAGACGGAGCCGAACTAATCTGCGCCGAGGCCCCGAGGGGGAGAGTCGGTACCGAAAGCTCAGTTCGACTCTCCAACCCAGAACCCAGGAGAGAATGTCGGCTCAGAGAACCCTCGACGGGCTCAGAGGGTGTCGAGGTTAGTGGTGCCGAGGATGGCTTCGGCTCCAGGGGATCCACAATTATCAGCTCCTCGACTCCTGGCTCCGATGACTCTATGGGTCTCGAAGGAGGGTCTATAGATGTGACGGGGAGGGCTTCAAGTTTCAAAACCAACTGGGACGAAACCGCAATAAGTCTGGATAGAGCCGTGTTCTCCATAAGCTTCTGCACCACTCGATCCACATCGGTGTCCGACATCGCCCTGGAAGAACGGGTCGAAGGGGCCAAAGAGGTCACCGAGCGAAGGATTGAAGACAGAAGTACCTCTCACACTGGCTCCAAGACCTGGGCCGTGAATAGAGACAACCGTTCGATGCTCGGTTCCAAAGTCAGTGGAGCTGGCGACCGAATCTTAGCAGAGGTACTCTGAGCCGAAGACTTGGGCTCAGATACCTTCGAAGACTTCGACCCCTTCGAAGACTTCGGTGCCTGGTCCGCCTTATCTAAGGTCTCTTGAAATTCGGGCTTTAGAAGGCCCCTCTCGATGAGCTTCCTGCACCTCTCCATCATGATCCTTCCACTAAAGGAGTGACAGATGGAATAATCCTCCTGAGGATGGAGAGGGCCAAGACAGTAGACGCAGGAGGTATGATTGTCTGTAATGGACATTTTTTGACCACATTGACAGCGCTTAAAGCCTGATTTGGCTTTCTCTGACATGTTTAAAGCTAAGCACTAAGAAAGTATAAATGCATCTATTATAGAAAAAACAGCACCACAAAACACGCTAAACTGTAGAAGTAATACAAGACAGCAAACACCCTGAGTAAAGATATATATATATATATATATATATATATATATATATATATATATATATAATATGTAATATATAACAAATATATATAAATCGAACAAAAAATTCTGCCAGAGCCCTGACAGAAATAAATGGCCTAAAGCCTAAGAGCAGTCGCTCCTACAACTAACACTAAATATCAAGGAAGATATATATATATATATATATATATATATATATATATATATATATAAACACACACACACACACCCACACATACACACACACACACACACACACACACACACACACACACACACACACACACACACACACACACACTATCTAATCTCTACTAAACTTTTACAGCTAACTATTAATGCAATATTAATGATTTAGAAGTAATAACAAAAGTTTTACTGGCCCAAGCTTTCTCTCGACGCGACCTGTTGCAGCGGCAAACTAGATCTGAGGGATAGCAGCAGGGGATCATGGGATAGGGACTGTGCCTCGAGCTTCTCTTAGATGCAGAGCTTGCGATGTGGTCGGCTCCGAACCCGTGCGCAAGAACAAACGGCGAGATCGAACAATTTCACATGACCAGAGTTTCCACATTTGCTGCATTTATTTACTTTTTTTTTTTTTTAAAAGCATTTCTTGCATCACTTTCAACCCCATTGCCCAGCTGAAATCCAGTAGCAAGACATGTCCGTTAACCAGGTATGTGGAAGTTTACCCAGATAAAAATGTTTTCTAAGCAAAAAATGACATCAAGACAAATACTTTTTACACACGTGGTCGACAGAGATGTCAAGGTTCTGGATTTCAGCTGAACACTCATGTTGAAAGTGTTGCCCCGATAACGGAAAAGTACCAGAATGTGGAAGGAGAAGTACAAAAAAAGCACATGTGAGGGAAGCACAAAAAACAGGACAATATTGCAAAGACTGCAATGTTGCCTCACATGGAAGAACAAGTTTGTGTGTACCACACTAAAATAAAGGTATGGATCTTTCCATGTGGAGCTGTGTCACCAATGCATAGAAAGCCGATAAAATTGTCTAGAGTACATGTGCACTAAATGCACATTACACAGAAGTAAAAGTCACTGCATTGTGCTGGCCTGTTAAATGTGACTGTGGTACAGTGAAATAGTACAGTTTTGTACCTACCATAAATGTAGATGTCCGAACAGGATAGCATCTGCAGTCATAACAAATGCGTTGTCCTGTCGTCAGGCAGCCCTTCGGTCGGCCGGATTCCAAAGTCTGGGTCCGGCTTCGGCTGATGTCGCACTTCACCCGACGTCATCTCTGCTGGGCTTCGGGTATAAAGGCATCAGCCGACGCCATTTTCCTCAGTGTTTCTTGCCCCAGATGCCAGTTGCCCTCTTGGAAAGCTAAATTTTGGATAAATGCCAATGTTTCCAAAATAGTAGAAGGCAAACACAAAAAATAAGCATGTATGTACATATATACAAACAAATACACCATAAGAGACTCCCCAGCTAGCTATTAGGAGGGTAAATACCCTAGGAGTACCACAGAGGGAAGGAGGGTGGGTAATCCTGACTGCAGATGCTATCCTGTTCGGACATCTACATTTATGGTAGGTACAAAACTGTACTATGTCCTTCAAGGATGCATCTGCAGTCATAACAAATGGGTAGAATACCATAGCCAAACTAGGGGAGGAGGAAGAAGAATCATGGTGTAGTTAGGATCCCTTGCAGTACAGCAGTGGCAAACCCTGCTCGGGATCTAGAGTATAGAGGTAAATTATAATGCTTGGCAAATGTATGCACGGAGGTCCAAGTAGCCTCAATAATGTCCTTGGTTGCCACTCCTCGTAAGAAAGCTGTGGTAGTGGCTGTAGCCGTTGTAGAATGAGGTCTTATGTTCTATGGAATTGGTTTTCCATGGTAGGAGTAACAGAATCTTATGCAATTTCCTATCCATTTGGAGATTGTCTGTTTGGAAATTGCTTTTCCTTCCCTTCCTGTTGCATAGGCTACTAAAATCTGGTCAGTTTTTCTGTCACCTTTGGTTCTGTCCAGGTAGTAGCGTAACTGTCTATGTACATCCAAGGTATGCAGCAGTCTTTCCCCCCTGTTCTGTGGATTGGGAAAGTAATTAGATAGGTGGATTGCCTGGTTTAAAGACACTCTGGATACCACCTTAGGCATAAATGTAGGATTAGTTCTCATGGACACCCTATCTTGATGGAAGATTAGGAAGGGTTGTACTGCCATTAAGGCCTGTAGTTCCGAAACCCTCCTTGCTGAAGTAATTGCCAGTAGGAAAGTAGTTTTCCATGATAGGTGTTGAAGATCTGCTGTTGCTGCTGGTTCAAATGGAGAGAGTGACAATTTTTCTAGCACAAAGTTCAAGTCCCATGCTGGTAATGGTGGTTTCCTAGGAGGTTTTACATTCTTGATCCCTCTGAGGAACTGCCTGAGTAGAGGATGTGAAAAGACAGGTGGATCGAAACTGTATTCTGCTGAAATAGCTGATGCATGCATCTTGATGGAGGAATAGGACAGGCCTGTATGTAGAAGCTCTGCCAAGTACTCCAGGATGTTAGCAATATCTATGTTCGACACATCTTTTCCTCTTTCAGTACTCCAAATGACAAACCTTTTCCATTTTCCTGCATAGTTCCTTCTTGTTGAAGGTCTGCGGGCTTCAAGGATAATGTCTTTAACCCTTTGGGATAAGTCCGGGTTAGTTGCTGCTATGTGATGTTCCAGGCAGTCAGTTGCAGGGTTTTTAGGTTTGGGTGCATGATGTTGTAGTTGTTCTGAGTTAACATCAAAGGCATCAGGGGTATTGACCACATTCTCCCCTGAGACATGCTCCTCAGCAATGGATACCAGTGTTGTCTTGGCCAATTCGGAGCTATCAGGATTATCCTTGGACGTTCCTCTTTGATTTTCAGTAGTACCTTGTGCATCAAAGGAAGAGGTGGAAATGCATATTCTGTCAGGCCTTTCCAACTGAAGGATAGAGAGTCCACCTTCCATGCAAGTGGGTGGTATGTCCTTGTGCAGAATTTTTTGAGCTGGTGATTGAGCGGGGATGCGAATAGGTCTATTTGTGGCATTCCCCATTTCTTTGTGATGGCCTTGAAGATGTCCGGGTGCAGCATCCATTCGTGAGCATCCGAGGTGGTTCTGCTTAACATGTCTGCTAGGGTGTTTTCTTTTCCCGGCACAAATATTGCCTGTAACTGGATGTTGTAGCTCAGAGCCAAATTCCAAAGGTCCAGAGTCATTCTGCATAGGGGGTATGAATGAGTGCCTCCCTGTTTGTTGATGTACCACATGACTGTGGTGTTGTCTGTCCTTATCATTAAATGGCCTTCTTTGAGGAATGGTCTGAATTTCTGGATTGCTAGTTTTACTGCCAGCATTTCTTTTTGGTTTATGTGCAGGTGCAGCTGGTCTGGAGTCCACAATCCTTGTATGCATTTCTCCAACATGTGCGCCCCCCAACCTAGGTCTGAGGCGTCTGTTGTGATGGTTTGGCTTGCTTGATAGTTGAGGAAGGGCAAGCCTGGGTTTGACTGGCATGCTTGAGCCCACCATAGGAACTCCTGTTTCAGGCATGGGATTAGTGGGATTTCGGTTTCTAAGCTGTGCCTGTGTTGAGACCATAAATTCTTTAGGTACCACTGTAGCTTTCTCATATGCAGTCTGGCATGTGGGACCAGGATTATGCATGATGCCATGAAGCCCAAGGCCTGCAGTACTTTTCTTGCTGTTAGTTTGTTCTGCTTTGTTAATGCCAAGAAGTAAAGAGGGAGTTGTTCTTGTTTTTCTGCAGTTAGGAATGCCATTTGTTTTACTGTGTCCAATTCCGCTCCCAAGAATGTTCTTGTTTGAGATGGTATCAGTCTTGACTTTTTTAAATTGACTGTGTATCCCAGGGCTTGTAGTAAGCAAATGACTCTTTGTAAATCTGTTGTCAGCTTGCTTTTGTTGTCCGCTTGTAACAGGCAGTCGTCCAGGTATGGATAAATTTGGATTCCCTGTAGCCTGCAATGAGCAATTACTGATGCCAGGCATTTTGTGAATACTCTGGGCGCAGTAGATAAGCCAAAGGGCAATGCTGAGAATTGATAATGCTCTGATCCTGCAAGAAATTTGAGGTATCTTCTGCAATTTGGTCGTATGGGGACGTGCAGGTATGCCTCCTTGAGATCTAGAGTTACCAGCCAACACTCCTTGCCCAGCATGGGAAGAAGTTGCTGTAGGGTCAGCATTTTGAATTTTGGGACAATGATGTATGTGTTTAAGACTGACAGGTCGAGAATAGGTCTCCAACTTTTCTCTTTTCTTGGTACTAGGAAGAGTCTGTAGTAGAATCCTTTGCCCTGTTCTGTTTTTGGTACTCTTTCCACAGCTCTCATCTTTGTTAATTGAGCTATCTGCTTTAGAGCTTCTGTTTTTTGATTTGGAGGTAGGTTTGGCATTCCTCTTTTTACTGGTAAGGTGTGGAAGTGGAACCTGTAGCCTTGGTGTATGGTTTGCAAAATCCACTTGTCTTTTGTGATATAGTGCCAATTTTTTGAAAATAAGGCTAACTTTCCGCCTAAAGGTGCTGCTATTTGCTCCCTGGTAGGCGGTGTCAGAGCCAAGTCACTGTGATTGTCCTGTTGCAGTGGCAGTGGTTGTGTCTGTGCCTCGGTTATTGCCTTGCCACTGTCGTCCTCTGTAGGCACCTCCTCTGGATTGATTTCTGCCTCTAGAGCATCTATTCCTGCCTCTGAGATTTTGAGGAGTCTGGAAAGGACCAATTTTGGCAGGCCAGTTCCTGCTAAACCTTGGGGCTGAACCTGTAAGAAATCCTTAACTGTTTGTACAGATTTTGCCTTCTCTTCCATTTTCTTCATTACTTGCTGAGCAGGTGTACCAAATAGACTGGCCTTATCCATAGGAGCATCTAACAGCTTTGCTTTAACATGATCCGCAAGACCTGTTCTTTCAACCATGCATGCCTTCTTATCACTGTGCCAGTCATGGCTGATCTAAATGAAGCCTCCAGTGCATCATAGCCACATTTTAAAGAATGGTTACTAACCTGCTGAATGTTATTCACCATTTCTAAACCATATTTCTTATCTAAGGAGTCATCAGAGGACAGCTTTTTAGTTAACTGATCAAGCATAAACTCTTGGTATTGGATCATATGAAACTGACAGTTTAAAGCTCTAGCTGAGAGAGTAGCAGAGGTGTAAACTTTTTCCCCCATCTCTCTAAGGACCTGGATTCCCTTTCAGAAGGGATAGGGTTTTTTGCTGTGGTCGAGGCTACTGCCTTAGGCCCCTGGGATATAGTCTCAGGATCTGCAAGTGGGGCCTTGTATAGGTGGTGATGAGTGTCTGGCACCCTGTAAAATCTATCTGGTTTGGCAGGGGCTGGAGGTAAAGTATCAGGAGCAGTGCAAACATCATTAAATGCATCATCCACAACAGGCAGTACTGGAGGTATAGCTAAGGGCCTATGTTGTGGTAAGTGCAGAAATGTCCTAAGCCTTTTCTTGAATCTGAGAAATCTTGTCCCTGCCATTGGAATTGTTCTCTCATGGCATGTAAGGTTTCCCCAAAGGAAAATTCCTCTGGTGGAGAGGCAGATGGAATGGATTCTTCAGCATCGGAATCTTCATAAGTAGAAAAAGGAGCCTCTGGCTGATATGTAATGTCTGAGTCATCCGAAGAATCAGAGGACACTGGCTCGGGGGGCTCTGCTCTGGGTCTCTTTCTGGGGCTGAGAGGCCCTGTCTGGGTGAGATTGGTATCCCCTAATTAAGGATACTAAATCCTCTGCCAGAGTAAGCATTTGTGAACTAGAAGTGGGCCTGTGTGAGGGGGGCTTAACAGGCACTGATTTAACAGTTTTGGCTGCTTTAGCCCTGGCAAAGGCCTTAATAGACATGGCTGCAGGAGGCCTAGCAGCACCACGTGCTGGGGTAGAGACATCCAAAGGGATGGTGTCTGATAAATCACTAGGAACCACAGTAGTAGGCAAAACTTCAGTGGCCAATTCAACTAAGGTAGCAGGAGCCTCAGTAGTAGTCATGGATTCGGCTGAAGATTGACCGGTTTTCTCGGTTTCGGCCGAAACCGAGACACTCGCGGCTTGCTTAACCGTGGTTTCGGCCGAAACCGCGGACTGCGAGTGTCGGTCTTTTTCTTTGCGTTTTTTAACAATTTGGGTAGTCGGAGGATCCGACGGCATAATGTACGCAAAATCTGAGCCGAAAAACTGTTCAGCAAACTCCGACCGACGCCTAAGCGTTCGTCGGTTGAAGGAAGCACAGGCTGAACAGGCTGCTACGTCGTGGTCTGGGCCTAAGCAAGGCAGGCAGTAAGAGTGGAAATCTTTATGAGGTATTTGTTTCCCACAAGTTAAACAGTTATTGACTTTTAGTTAAACAGTTATTGACTTTTTCTGACATCGGCTGAGGCAAGAAAGAGTCCCCAAAGGGGGACTTAGCTTTTTAGAAGTCTTCGAAGTAGTATTCGGTAGTAGTAATCTCTGGATCTGACCGACCGGCACTTGCGAACAGCTTCTGCTTCGGGCGCCACGCGGCAAGAAAGACTGAGGAAAATGGCGTCGGCTGGTGCCTTTATACCCGAAGCCCAGCAGAGATGACGTCGGGTGAAGTGCGACATCAGCCGGACCCAGACTTTGGAATCCGGCCGACCGAAGGGCTGCCTGACGACAGGACAACCCATTTGTTATGACTGCAGATGCATCCTTGAAGGACATCCATGGGGTTATACTGGCATTTTTTCTACATTACTTTTGCCCCATGCTTGCTGACCAAAAATCCTCCCCTTGAACGGGCAGTGCCCATTAGCTCTTCTGCTTCAGGAACCCCACCTGAACCTGAGTAGAGAGCTTCTCACACAGAAGCCATCATTCAGGAATCCATAAGGGTGTTTTGTTGTCACACTGAAATCTCATGGATGAGTGCATTTTTGCAAGACCTAACCCCACTCATTGAATGGAGAAAATAAGCAAAGCACAGTTGTGCAAGTAAACTTAACCAGAACAATAGATGTTCAAATGATCAGTGCTGCAGTAGCCTTAGCTATATGGGTTATATCCTGCCAAGAATAAGCCAGCCAGCTTCCAAAGCTTCTGGGCACCTTCCACACACCCAAACTCTCAGGCAGCTTGAGCTGAGCAGACTAAGACACAAGTTTGGGTGTGAAGTCCTTCAAAGCTTTCCTGCCAACAGAAAAAGAGATGCTAAGCCCTGAAAGGACAAAGCAAGAAACAACAAAAAATGAAATGTCCACACCCTGGCTTAAAAAAGCAGACCAAAAAACAAAGGGGGATGGATGGAGGGAGTGGCTACTCCAGCAATGATCATGTGAACATCTATAGTTATGGTAAGTTCTCCAGGGGCTCCTGCAATCTTCTCCTTCCTCCTCACAAATGTATTTAGTTGGGGTAATCTACTCTTATAACTACGGCCACTGTACTACGTTCATTATATTGATCACTACTGCAGTAGCCTTAGCTACAAGGTAGATTACCCAAACTAATTACATTTGTGAGGAGGAGGAAGAATGCAGCAGCCCCTGGAGAATGGTCCTAGCAAAGCCTGATCGGGACCCAGGTATGTACAGAGGACCATGATGCAGCCCCTAGAATACTTCTAGAATCCAACCATTTCTAAAAAACCATAGAAGACGACAAGATCCTTGACGAGTGGGTCTCGACCCTGCTAGGAATAATTTTGTTGGGGTGAGTATCACAAAAAGGAAACAGAAAACCATTCAGAAATAATTTGTTCTTAAATACAAAACACTGCTCCTAGGAAAATGAGATCGGACCGACTCACCATAACAGCTTGCAACTCTGATAGCTCTGACCTCTGCAAAAAGGCATCAATAAAACTATTTGCCATAACTTCAAGTCAGCCAGGTTAGCTGGTTCTAATGGAGTAAGTGTTAGCTTCTCTAACGCACAATTAAGAATCCAAGTAAAGACTGCCAGTTTTCTTGGAAGCAATTATTCAAAACTCCTTTCAAACACATTTTAACATGAGACTGCATTGAAAGAAGAGGCTCCATGGGCAGACATGCTGAAATTAGAAGTTATGTACCTACCATAACGTTCCAGGTTAGTTGTCTTCTCTCGCCTTCTTTCTTGCTGGATGGGTTCGGAGCCGATCCTCGGCTCCGACTCGGCACTTGCTTTAGCTTGAGAACTCCTTTTACCAGCTCAAGGCAACCCTATATCCCATGATGCAAGGCGGAACTACCTCAGATCTCGTTTGTTAGCTAACCTACCCTGTTAAGGACTAAAGTACAGTTTTGTACCTACCATAAATGTAGATGTTCGAAGATCCACATTGCTGCAGTCCTAACACTTGGGTAGTCCGCTGTCCCAGTCGGCCCGAATACCAAAGTATAAGGCTGACGTCGGTCAAGGCGCATTAGTCTGACGTCAGGACGTCAGGGTACAAATGCGCATGACCGACGTCATTTCCTCAGTCTTTTCTTGCCCCAGATGTCAGAAGACCCTAAAAAGATAAGGCCAAAACCAAAAAACACCAAACACTCCTGTACCAAACATATGTACAATATATACAAATTTACAAAAGTACAACCCCACCCACACAACCACCCCTAAACACAGAGGGGAAGGAGGGAGTAAATTGGACTGCAGCAATGTGGATCTTGAACATCTACATTTATGGTAGGTACAAAACTGTACTATGTTCTTCATCTCACATTGCTGCAGTCCTAACACTTGGGTAGAATCCCAAAGCAGAGGTAAGGGAGGCTGGCAAATCACAAAGAAGCTGGAGCTGACAACATGCCCTGCAAAACAGCCGTGGCAAAACCAGCCCTAGATTTAGAGTAGAGAGGAAGGTGGTAATGCTTAGAGAAAGTATGCACTGAACTCCAAGTAGCTGCCTCCAAAATATCCTTAGTTGCCACCCCGGTTAGAAATGCTGTTGAAGTGGCAGTAGCCCTAGTGGAATGAGGCCTAATCCCAGCTGGAATCTCCTTGCCATGATGGGAATAACAAAATGCAATGCAAAACCCAATCCACTTAGAAATAGTTTGTTTTGACACAGGCTTGCCCTGAGAACTCAAAGCAAAAGAAACAAACAACTGCTGAGACTGCCTAAAATCCTTAGTCCTGCTTAAATAATAACGCAACTGCCTGTGTACATCTAAAGTGTGCAAAATCTTTTCCCCCTTATTTTGGGGATCTGCATAAAAAGTAGGCAAATGAATAGTTTGGTTTAAAGCCACACTAGAAACCACTTTAGGCATAAAGGAGGGATTAGTACGTAAAGATACCCTATCCTTATGAAAAATCAGGAAAGGCTCAACCGCCATAAGGGCCTGCAATTCAGACACCCTTCTTGCAGAGGTAATGGCTAACAAAAAAGCAGTCTTCCATGACAAATATTTCAATTCAGCAGTAGCTGCAGGCTCAAAAGGTTGTAGAGTGAGTTTCTCCAACACAAAATTGAGGTCCCAAGCAGGAGTAGGAGCTCTATGGGGGTCTTATATTCTTTGCCCCTCTAAGAAATTGCTTGAAAAAGGATGAGAAAACAATGGTGGGTCACAATCATAGTGAGCTGAAATTGCTGCAGCATGAATCTTAATGGAAGAGAAAGACAAACCTTTGTCCAATAACTCAGTAAGATATTGAAGAGCCACACTCAAATTTGGCTCAGAAACATCCAAATCCTTTGCTGTACACCAAAATAAAAATCTCTTCCATTTTCTGCGTACACTTTCCTTGTACTAGGTCTTCTGGCTTCCATAATCACATTCAAAACTTGTTGAGGAAGCTGAGACCTGCTATGGTTCAAAACAGAATATGCCAGGCTGTTAGATGAAGAGAGTGAAGCTTGACATTGAGTAGATGCCCGTCCTTCTGAGACAATAGGTGTGGAATCAAAGGTAAGGGCCATGGAGGCTTCCTTACCAGACTCCTCAGCAATGGGTACCAGTGCTGCCGAGGCCAATCTGGAGCTATTAAAATCATCCTTGGCTTGTCTTGTCTGACCTTTAGAGTACCTTTGGGAGGAGAGGCAGAGGTGGAAAGGCATACACATGAAGATTTTTCCAACTGAAAGAAAGAGCATCCACTTTCCAGGCTGTGTGATGAAACCTTTTCGTGCAAAACTTTGGCAGCTGGTGGTTTAGTGGAGAAGCGAACAGATCTATGTCTGGAGTTCCCCAGGACACTGTCAATGTCTGAAATACATGAAGATCCAGTTTCCACCGTGGGGATCCATGATTTGCCTGCTTAACACATCTGCTAAGGAGTTCTGTGCTCCTGGCAGAAACCTTGCTTGAAGATTCAGTTGCAAGCTCAACGCAGTCTCCCACAAAATCATTGCTTGCCTGCATAGAGGATAAGAATGTGTTCCCCTTGTTTGTTGATGTACCACATGACAGTTGTGTTGTCTGTTAGAATCAACACCTGCCCTGGAAGAAGAAAATCCTTGAAAGCCAGTAATGCAAACTGGACTGCTAACATCTCCTTCATGTTGATATGTAGATGCTGCAGTCTGGCAGGCCACTTGTCTTGTATCCACTTTCCATTCAGATGAGCTCCCCAAGCTGTGTCTGAGGCATCTGTCGTTAGAATCTGACTCGCCTCTGGCCGGGTCACAGAGAGTCCCTTGTTTAGGTGACATTCCTGAGCCCACCACAAAAATTCCTTTCGAATGCAAGGTATTATTTGAATGACAGTGTCCAAATCCTGGCAGTGCTGTGTCCATACATTTTGAGATACCATTGTAGCTTCCTCATATGCAGTTTGGCATTGGGAAGTACCAGAATACAAGATGCCATGAACCCTAAGGCTTGAAGGACTGTCCTTGCAGTCAGCCCGGACTGACGAGATAGTTGATGGAAGTAAAGAAAGATTCTTTTGTTTGTCCGGGGTTAAAAGGCCATCTGGGTTGCTGTATTCAGTCTCACACCCAGAAAGCACATGTCTTGAGAGGGTACTAGACTGGACTTTATTTCGTTCACAGAATACCCTAGGCATCTTAGCACTGCTATCACATATTCCAAATGCTGAAGAAGGTCCCTCCTTCTTGAGCCAGAAGCAGGCAATCGTCCAAATAAGGATAGATTTGTATTCCTTTTAGCCTGAAGAAAGCTATCACTGGAGCCAGAACCTTGTGAACTCTGGCAGTAGATAAGCCAAAGGGCAATGCAGAGAACTGATAATGAGAATTCCCAGCTCGAAAACGCAGATACTTCCTGCAAATTAGTCTGATAGGAACATGAAGGTAAGCTTCCTTGAGATCCAAAGTTACCATCCAGTGATCTTTGCCCAGCAGAGGTAAAAGCTGTTGTAGCGTCAACATTTTGAACTTGGGAATGTCCAGATAAGTGTTGAGGATAGACAGATCCAAAATTGGTCTCCACGTGTTCCTCTTTTTTGGTACTAGGAACAGGCGAGAATAAAATCCTAGGCCCCTTTCTGGCACAGGAACCGGCTGAATGGCCCCTATTTGGAGCAACAGAGAAATTTGCCTGTGAGCCTCTTTCCTTTGTTGAGGAGGAATGTCTGGCATGCCTTTGAAAGGAGGCAAGGTATGGAAATAAAACCTGTAACCGTGGTGAATGATATCCAATACCCATCTGTCTTGGGTAATTAAACTCCAGTTTTCTTTGAAAAGTGCCAACCTTCCTCCTAAAGGTGCTGCCAGACGAGAAGATTCTGGCAGCTGAAAAGGCAGGTCATTGGGTCTGTTTACGAAAGGACTGACCCCTGCCCTCACCAGAAGACTGAGCAGGTGAACTCCTGTTCTAGGCCTAAAAGAACCTTGAGCTCTGCCCCTACCACGTCTAGACCTACCCCTAGACTGGGAATCATAAGCAGGATATGTCCACCCCTTGGTAGGCCAATTTCTACTAAACTGGAGGCTGAACCTGCAAAAATCTTTAACAGTCTGCATAGACTTAGCCTTGTCTTCCATTTTCTTTAGAACTGCTTCCACAGGCGAACCAAACAACACATCAGATTGTAAAGGAGCATCTAAAATCCTTGTCTTCACATGCTCAGCTAAATTCTGATCCCGCAGCCAGGCGTGCCTGCGAAGAACCGAACCAGTGGCAGCCACCCTCGAAGAGGCCTGCACAGCATCAAAACCACATTGCAAAGAATGCTTACCCACCTGTTCAGAAACATGAACTAAATCCTGCAACTCTTTACACTCAATACCTTCCGCCAAAGCATCTACCTTAGACTTTAATTGTGAAAGGAGATAATTTTGGTATTTCAACATGTGAAACTGGCAATTCAAAGCTCTCATGGCCAAAGTGGAAGAAGTATACACTTTCTTTCCCCATCTATCCAAAGCCCTTGCCTCTCTATCCGGAGGAACAGGATTTTTAACAACAGAAGCCTTAACACCTTTAGGCCCCTGTGAAACAGTTTCTGGGTCTGCCCTAGGACTCTTGATACTTATGAGCTTCAGGCACCCTATAATATCTATCCGGTTTAACTGGAGCAGGAGGCAAAGAATCAGGGTTCAGAGAAGCCTCTGCAAAAACATCCTCCACCACATCTAGAACAGGAGGTATAGCTAAAGGCCTATGCTGGGGTAGAAACAAAAATTCCCTAAGCCTTTTCCTGGAATCAGAGAAATCCTGACCTTCCCATTTAAAATGCTCCCTCATGGAATGAAGAGTCTCTGAAAATGAAAAATCCTCAGGAGGAGAAGCAGAAGGAGTAGAATCATCCACATCAGAATCAGAGTAAGGGAATACTCCTGCAAGTCTTCAGCCAAGACTCAGAAGCATCCGAACACTGCTCAAAACTCCCAAGCTCAGGTTCCACCCTAGGCCTCTTATCAGGAGGGGCATAGAACCTCTAATCATTGTAATCAAATCTTCTGCCATCTTAAGCATATGCTTCTTAGGTACAGACCCTGAAGAACTAGGGTAACACCTGAAACAAAACCTGGCCTGCCCTGGGAGAAGCCTTGGAAACAGCAGGGAGGGCCTAACCACCTTAGGAAGGGAGGGAAGAACAGCTACCTGAGAAGCCCCTTCCGCCTGGCCTACCTCCTGAGAGGTCACATCTTGCAGTAATAAAGTCTCTCCTGGGATTCCAAAGAAATTTCTGGCTGAACCTCTGGCTCCACCAAGCCCTCTAAAGAACCGGCGTCCGCACGGACGGTTCTTGAGCAGCCTAGGCTTTGCTGTTTTGTCCTTGCGCTTTTTGAAGCGGGCGCCGGAGCATCCGACGGCATTTTATAATTACACGCTTCCCAAAACTAACCTGGCACAATCTAATCTTCTCTTTATAGTGCGTTTGTTAAATCTAGCACAAGAGCGACAGCCAACAACGTCGTGCTCAGGCCCTAAGCAAGGTATACACAAGGTATGGTAATCCCTATGAGGTATCTGTTTCCCACAAGAAATACAGTTATTCACTTTTTCTGACATCCGGTAAAATACTGAGGCAAGAAAAAACCAAAATATTCCCCAACGGGTACTTAGCCAACTTGGATTCGGTCTGAAACTCCGACTTCGGAAAATCTCAGAACGCCAACCTGCACTTGCAAAACTGCTTCTGCATCGGACCATGCGGCAAAAAAGACTGAGGAAATGACGTCGGTCATGCGCATTTGTACCCTGGCGTCCTGACGTCAGACTAATGCGCCTTGACCGACGTCAGCCTTATACTTTGGTATTCGGGCCGACTGGGAAAGCGGACTACCCAAGTGTTAGGACTGCAGCAATGTGAGATGAAGAACATCCTAACATAATTAGGAAAACCCAAGTTCATAATAAGAGCCCTCAAATGAAGGCTCAGGAGGAAATAACCTGATAGGAACTCTTCAAGATCTGTCCAGGCCAGGGGGAAGGAGGGAGGGACGCAAGAAAGAAGGCGAGAGAAGACAACTAACATGGAACGTTATGGTAGGTACATAACTTCTAAATGTTAAGTTGTCAATCTCGCCTTCATTCTTGCTGGATGGGACCGCGTCCCTAGCACCTGTATCCCGGGTGGCTCAATGGAACAGACTCTTGAGAACTGTGGAACCAAAACTGGCCCTGTCTCTGGAGGCCAAGTCTAACTTGTAATGAGAGACAAAGGTATGAGGAGTGGCCCAAGTAGCTGCTGCACAAATGGTATCAATGGGTAGTCTATCCTGAAAGGCTGCAGAAGTGGATAGACTCCTGGTTGAGTGTGCTTCGGTTTAGAAGGTAGTTGCTTGCCTCTGAGAGAGTACACATAGGAAATGGTGGAAGACAACCATCTGGATAAGGTCACTTTAGAAACTGGAAGACCTATCCTGTTTTCTGCATAGGAGACAAATAATTGGTCCGATTTCCTGAATTGTTTCGTTCTATGCAAATAGTACCTGAGCTGATGATGGACATCCAAAAATGAAGCTTTTGTTCAGCTCTGTCAGAATAGTTTGGGAAAAGACTGGTAAATCTATGGATTGATTAATATTGGTTTGAGACACAACTTTGGGGAGAAAGGACGGGTTCGTTCTTAAGGATACCCTGTCCTTATGAAAACCAAGTAAGAACGGATGCAGAGAGCTTGAATCTCGGAAACCCTTCTTGCTGAAGTGACAGCCAGTAAGAATATAGTTTTCCAGGTCAATAATTTCAAAGAACATGAAGCAGGCGGTTCAAGGGAGGTAACATCAAGGATGCCAACATTAAATTTAGATCCCATTATGGAGGAGGATGCTTTATCGGCTTTAGGAGAAAACTCCTCTCAGATAGGCCTTGCATAATCTATGAGACAATGTTATTATCATGCAAGCCAACATGATACTTGGAAATAGCAGCCAGTTGAACTTTAACTGTAGATGAAGAAGATCCTGACTGAAAAACTTCAGCCAGGAAATCTAAAACAGAATGCACAGGAGCAGTAAAGGGATCAATATTCCTGGAATTTGCCCAAATAGAAAAACGCCACTTGCTAGCATAAACAGTTCTGGTGGACGACTTTAAAGAAGACACTAAGATGTCTCTGACAGAATCAGAGATCATCGGAAGCCTGGCTAGGGAAGGAAGTGGAGCAACCAAGCAGTGAGGTTGAGAGAATGAATGGCCCGGTGCTGCTGACCCGACTGGTGGATCAAAAGATCCGGAACTGGGTCCAGATGCCAGGGCTGCACCAGGAGGTGACGATGCAGAGAAGGAAACCAAATTTGTCGAGGCCAGTAAGGGGCAATGAGAATCAACTTGGCCCTCAAAACGGTGGCTTTCTGAATGACTTGTGGAATCAAGGGAAAGGGAGGTACAGAAGTCCCCGGGGCCAATCCTGGGTTAGAGAGTCTCTCAGGGGTTGGCCTGGTAGGGGAAAGAGGGTGAAAAAAAATCAGGGCACTTGTTGTTTTGAGGTGTAGCAAAAAGATCGCAACAAGGTGTGCCCCACTTCAGAAAAATCTGATCCACTACAGATTGATTGAGAGACCACTCGTGAGGCATCAGAATGGATCTGCTCAGCCTGTCCGCCAAGAGGTTGGACCTGTCGGGGATGTGCGTTGCTATCAGAAACCGATGAGAGGAGATTGCCCATTGCCAAAGTCTGAGAGCTTCTCGACACAACGGATAGGACCTGGTCCCGCCCTGCTTGTTGATGTACCAGACCACGGACATGTTGTCCGTTTGTACTGCAATAGTCCCGTGGGAAGAAAGTCGTTGAGGGCTTGCAACGTTAAAAGCACCGCTCTCATCTCCAGGACATTGATGTGCAGATGGTATTCTATGGGTTGCCACGTCCGTGGACCATCCTGCCCTGATAATGCCCCCACCCGATCAGAGATGCATCCGTAGTAACTGTGGCAACTGGAGGAGGGAGAACAAAGGGTCGGCCCTGATGAAGAAGAGGGAAGATATCCACCAGTTCAGATGAGTTCTGCACGTTTGTGTGACTAAGATTTCATGCCTCATCGGAAGACTGTGGTACAACCACTGAGTGAATAACATCCACTGCAGAAGACGCATGTGGAAGCGAGCCAGTGGTAGAAGAACAATGGCCGCAGCCATAAGACCTAGAACCTTTAGTATCAATCTGGCTTTGACCTTGCTGCTCTGCAATAGAATCCGAACGAATTTTTGGATGTCCAGAATTCTTTGATCTATTAGTCTGGCTAACATTTTGACGGTGTTTAATTCTGCGCCTATAAAGGTAATAGATTGGCAAGGCCGCAGAGAAGATTTTTCGAAATTTACTGAAATTCCCAAACTCCTGCAAAGCTGCAGAGTGTAGTCTCTGGTCTGAAGAAGCTGACACCTGGTGGTGGCGGAGAGGAGCCAGTCGTCCAAATAAGGAAACACCAGGAATCCTTGACGTTTCAGATGAGCTGTGACCACTGCCATGCATTTGGTAAACACTCTGGGGGCTGAAGTGAGGCCAAAGGGCAGGGCTCTGAATTGGTAATGACTGGTCCCTAGCCGAAAGCGGAGAAACCTTCTGGAGCGCCTGTGAATCTTTATATGATAGTACGCGTCCTGAAGGTCTATAGAGCACATCCAGTTGTCCTTGCCCAGAAAGGGCAGAATGGACTGAAGCGTGACCATCCGGAATCTTGCCTTCTTGACAAATCTGTTTAGACTGCTCAGGTCTAATATTGGTCTCCAATCTCCGTCCTTTTGGGGACCAAAAGAATCTCAGTAGACGCCGGATCCTACTTGGTCTGCGGAACAGTCTGGGCGACTCTTTTTCTAGGAGCTTTGAAACCTCCTGTTCTGCCAAATCCCTTTGACCGGGTGAGATGTCTGGAAGGGATTGTTGAGGTACGGGATACCTTTCGAAGGGGATTTTGTAACCCTCGGATATGATCGACTGTACCCACATATCTTGAGAGGGAATGCCAGGCTACTGGGTACAGCAAAATCCTTCCCCCGACTGCCTCCAAGGGTGGACAGTCGGGCAACACCTCAGGGGTGCTGAAAGGGCTTCTCAGGAAGAGACTCCCTGTTGCCCTGGTTCTGAGGACCCCCCCTGCCTCTAGGGCGGCGTCTATTATTGTTACCCCCTCTGCCTCTGGGGGTAAACTGACCACGTGTGTCCGGTGTAGCTCCTTGGGGGGGTATTGGTGAAGGACGCCTTAAAGGGGTCCGCAAAATTACAAAATTACAAAGCCGCATCCAGGCTTGACGTCTAAGAGCCACTCCTGTGCCTGCGGCCCTGCTCGCTCCATCGGCCGCATAGGATATGAGCCGCATGGAGGAGTTGGATAAGGAATTCAGGATTGCTAGCTGTGAGGCAATCTTTTCTTGAGCCCCAGCAGCAGAAGGATCCTGGACCACTTCACCTAGTTCCTTGAGAATATCTCTTTGAAGCCTGGTGAAGTGACAAAGGTAGTTCAGCGAACGCATAGCAAAGGTCGCTGAAGAAAACATCCGCTTTCCATACCTGTCCATGGTCCTAGAATCCTTGTTAGGAGGATGGACAGGTACTGAAGGATCCATAAGTTCCTTCTTAGTGGCCGCCACCACCATAGCATCCACAGAGACGCCTTGGAAAGAAACTGTTTGTCCGTAGGGGCCGTAATAAACTTGGATGGTCTCCTGGGGACAGGTTCCACAGAATCTGGAGCTGCCCACGCCTTTCGAGCCACTACCTGCATAAGTGGGTCGAAAGGCGGAGACATCCAGGAGGTGGAGGGTCGGGATCCAAAAGCCTCCAGGTATACAGACTCATCCTCGGAGGGATCAATGGATGGCCAATTCCCCCCCTGTTTGAGGAGCTCAAGGATGTCTGAAAAGGAGACATCCTCAGAGGGGATCGTGGGGAACCCTCCGACTCATCTAAGTCGGTATCAGATGTAGTAGACTCAGGGAGTCTGTGTGTTTCCTCTTACGTCCTCTTCGAGGGGTTCCCCTGCAGGATCAGGAGAAACTTCGGAAGAGGAGGAAATTCCCAATGGGGAAACCTGGGGTGATGGATCCCTGGGCCTGAGAGCAAGAGGCTGGCAAGAGGTGTCAACAGGCACCGAAGAGGAGGAGCTAGAGGGATGGACCGTTGACCTGGCTCAGGAGCCAGGACACTCCTCATCACCTCAAAGGCTCCCTCCCGGAGACCGGAATATCCCGTTCGAGGACACAGGAATTCCCGGCTCCACTGAGAGGGAAGGCTCGAGGCTGATGTCGGTGCCGAGCTTACCAAAGCGAAGCCCGAGAGGGAGAGCGGGGTCAGACAAGGGTCTGATGCCACTAGCCCCTCGGAGCCGACCAGAAACTCGGCGACGGATCCCTCCAAGGAAGGTCTCAAGGAGGAGATCGGGCCGAAGACGACGGAGCCGAAGGATGTATCGGCTCGGCGAAACAGTCGCTGTCCCGAAGCTCGGCCCGAACTCTGGTGGGGAGTCGGAGGAGGAAGTTCAAGGGTGAAGCAATAGCGAAGTCTTCTGAGACGGGCTATGGAGCATTTGGGCCAGTGCCTGCGACTTTAACAGCCTGCTTACCACCCTCTAAGTCGTGGTCAGACAGCCTGGAAGATCTCGAAGATCGGCTCCGATGGCTCCGCTCCGACAAAGAGGAGACCCGGAGCAGTGGATACTCTCCAACGGCGGGGACCGAGATCTCTTCGGACGAAGTCATCAGCCGAAGTCCCTGAATTCCAGATGGAGCGAAGGTTTCTCGCTCGATGCTGGATAGGTGTCGGCTCCAGCCGGCCGACAAGGCCACAGTAGATCGGGTGTCGGAACCAATCGGTGCCGAACCCACTACTTCGAAGCAGAAAGATCGGCTCCAGCCGAGCGATCTCGCCCGACGGAGCCGGAGCCACCGAAGGAGGCTTAGATACTGTAGCCTGAACCTTCGGAGGCTTAGAAGGTTTACTGGACCCTGTTTTAGAGGGAGAACCTTCTGGCTTAAGTAAGCCACGGAGGATCAATTTATTCCTCCTTTCCTGCAGGACTCTCTGGCTAAAAGAGTGACACAAAGCACAGGAGTCCTGCAGGTGCAAAGGCCCCATGCAATAAACACAAGAAGTGTGACCGTCTGTCAGAGACGTCTTCTGACAGCACGAGTCACACTTCTTGAAGCCCGAGACCTTGCCTTCCTTAGACATAGTCCTAGAGGAAGAAGTCACACACACCCCAACAATCACACAATTAATCCCCCAACACACAGACACACAGGTAGGGATTAAGCAATGGGGTCTAGGCCTAACTTAAAACTCTTTAACAATTATAAAAAGAATTTAAAACTTTTTAAGTTTAAGGGAAATAGGGTGGGCTGTAGAAACACTACACACTATAACAAGGGGAATAAGGGAGAAATAAATCCCTGACTAAGCTTTTTTGACAAAAATCAACTTACTTCAGCTGGCAAAGACCTCTTTCGCGAAGCGGCAAACGAGATCTGAGGTAGTTCCGCATTGCATCATGGGATATAGGGTTGCCTCGAGCTGGTAAAAGGAGTTCTCAAGCTAAAGCAAGTGCCGAGTCGGAGCAGAGGATCGGCTCCGAACCCATCCAGCAAGAATGAAGGCAAGATTGACAACTTAACATTGGCTGTTAAATTAACCTTGGTAGTGGAATAAGAAAGGCCATAGGATATAAACTCTCACAAACACTGTAAAATCAGTGAACAACTAAGCTCTTAATGGTTGCTGGTGCAAACTAGAAAACCTTTTCTATTTGCTAATACATGATTTTCTAGTAGCAGGCTTTGCCTCCATTGGTACCTGCTGCAAATCCTCAGTATTAGGTGCCTAAAATGAATTAAGACCTTATCATCCAGGAAGTCAACTGAAGATGATGTCAGTGTGTATGAAACACCCTACTCGTGTGCAAGTAGATACAGTCTGTGAGGAGGTTTGTGGTAACTGCCAAAGGATAACTCAAAAATAAGGGAGAAAGTACAGTTGTATACACTTACCATGAATGCAAATGTTGGAGTGTATTCACTGTTGCAGTCATCACATTTGGGTTATCCCTGCCAGGACAGCCCTCGGCCAACCCAAATACCAGAGGCTTAGTATTTCTGCGTTGCTTGCTCTTGCTTCAGGACGGACATCAGGTCGTCAGTAGTATAAAGTAAGGCAGCCGACGCCACTATATCAGACTTTCTTGCCCTACCTTTCAGGAGCCCCCAAGTGGGAACCAGGTTATGGTGGAGAACCCCACCAGTAGAAAGTAAATACCAAACAGCTCCTTGTAAGGGGAGAGAGAGAGAGAGAGAGAGAGAGAGAGAGAGAGAGAGAGAGAGAAAGTAAATACCAAACAGCTCCTTGTAAGGAGAGAGAGAGAAAGAGAGAGAGAGAGAGAAAGTAAATACCAAACAGCTCCTTGTAAGGAGAGAGAGAGAGAGAGAGAGAGAGAGAGAGAGAGAGAGAAAGTAAACACCAAACAGCTCCTTGTAAGGAGAGAGAGAGAGAGAGAAAGTAAATACCAAACAGCTCCTTGTAAGGAGAGAGAGAGAGAGAGAGACAAAGAAGAGGGGGCTGCAGGGAGGGAAACCAGGACTGCAACAGTGAATACACTCCAACATCTACATTTATGGTAAGTGTACACAAATGTACTATGTTCTTCGTGTTTCACTGTTGCAGTCATCACATTTGGGAACATTCCCAAAGCTGAGGAAAAGGGCGGAGGCAGTCAAGGAGACTAGGGGCTGGCTAGGATGCCGTGCAAGACTGCAGTGGCAAAGCCTGCCTTGGATTTGGAGAAGATAGTCAGGTGGTAATGCTTGGTGTAAGTGAGAACAGATGTCCAGGTGGCAGCCTCCAGGATGTCCCTGGTGGGGACTCCTCTGAGGAAAGCTGGAGACGTGGAGGCTGCTCTGGTGGAGTGAGTCCTGACCCTCTGAGGGGGAGATTTTCTGTGTTGCTTGTAACAGAAATGGATGCAGCGTGCTATTCATTCGGAAATTGTTTGTTTGGAGATGGCTTTGCCCTCTGCCCCTGCAGCAAAGCTAACCAGTAATTGATGAAACTTTCTGAATGATTTAGTTCTGTCTAGATGGAATCTGAGCTGTCTGTGCACATCTAGAGAGTGCAGGATCCTTTCCCCCTTGATTTGAGGGTTAGGGAAAAAGGCAGGCAAATGAATGGATTGGTTGAGAGCCACACTGGACACCACTTTGGGTATGAAGGATGGGTTAGTCCTGAGGGAAACCCTGTCAGCAAGGAAGATTATGAAGGGCTCCACAGCCATGAGTGATTGTAGCTCGGAGACTCTTCTGGCTGAAGTGATGACCAGAAGAAAAGCGGTCTTCCAGGAGAGAAATTTTAACTGCTGAAGATGCTGGTTCAAAGGGGGGCAGGGCGAGCTTTTCCAACACAAAGTTAAGGTCCCAAGCTGGGGTAGGGGCTCTTCTGAGTGGTCTCAAGTTGCTAGCCCCTCTTATAAACTGTTTGATCAGAAGGTGCGAGGAATAGGGGCTGCTCAGTCTGGAAATAAGCAGAGATAGCAGAGGCATGAATTTCAATACAGGAAAAAGAGACCACTGTGTAGCAGGTCAGCTAGGTAACCCAGGATGAGAGGTAGGGAGGGCTGTGCCATATCGGCTCCCTTAGCCTGAATCTAGATGCAGAACCTTTTCCATTTGTCAGCATAATACTTTCTAGTGCTAGGGCATTTGGCCTCATGTATAACATCTATAACTTGTTTACTGAGGTTGGCAGATTGATCAGTGGTCAGTGAATAAGCCAGGCTGCCAAATTGAGGGTCTGCAACTGGGGATGCATGAATTCTCCTTCCCTCTGGGTCAGGAGAGTTGGGGTCTGAGTGAGATGCCATGGTGGCAGTGGGGACAGGCTGCGCAGCAGTGGGTACCAGTCTGGAGCAATAAGAATTGTCCTTGGTTTTTCCTCCCTTATTTTGAGCAGTACCCTGGTGATGAGAGGTAGTGGAGGAAATGCATAGACGGATAGATTGACCCAGGGGAAGGATAGGACATCCACTTTCCAAGCCATGCAGTGAAGCTCCCTGGTGCAGAACTTGCTGAGCTGATGGTTGGTGTGGGAAGCAAACAGGTCGACCTTCGGGGTGCCCCATTTCTGAGTTATTAGGGTGAAGGTTTTTTTGTCTAGCTGCCACATATATGGGTCCAGAAGATTTCTGCATAAGTGGTCTGCCAAAGAGTTTAGAGAACTTGGCAGGAATTTTGCTAACAGCTGGAGTTGCTTGGCAGAGGCTGTGTGCCAAAGGGTCATGGCCAGCCTGCATAGAGGGTAGGAGTGAGTCGCTCCCTGCTTGTTGATATACCACATCATAGTGGTGTTGTCTGTTTTGATCAGGAGAGCCCCTGGGGAGAGAAGGGGCCTGAAAGCTGTGAATGCGTGCTGGACAGCCAACATCTCTTTTTTGTTGATGTACAGATGGATTTGCTGTAGGCTCCATTGGCCCTCTATGCACCTGCCATCCAGGTGTGCACCCCAGGCATAGTCCGATACGTCTGTGGTGAGAAAGGTAGTCACTTGTTGTGGCAGCATGCTGCTGCCCACCAAAGAAAATCTTTCCTTAGACAAGGTATCATTGGTATAAGAGTTTCCAGGTCTTGAGAGTGTTGACACCAAAGGCTTTTTAGGTACCACTTAAGTTTCCTCATATGCAGTCTGGCATATGGAATGAGTAGAATGCAAGATGTCATGAACCCCAGAGCTTGCAGGATTTTCCTTGCAGATAACTGGGGTCTGGTGGCTAGATGAGAGAAATTGGCTATTTGAGACAAGTAGGCTGTCAGGTAAGTTTGCTTTTCAGGTGTAAGGAATACCATCTGGGATGCGGTGTCTAGACTTGCTCCCAGGAATATAATCCTTTGGGTGGGTACTAGTTTGGATTTCTTTTCGTTGACAGTGTACCCTAGGGAGGTCAGTAGGGACTTTATAAAGGCCAGGTGCTTGAGCAGCTTTTCCTGACCGTCTGCCTGAATTAGGCAGTCGTCTAAGTATGGGTAAATTTGGATATTCCTTTGTCTGCAAAAGGCAATGGCGGGAGCCAGACATTTTGTGAAAACTCTGGGAGCAGTAGATAAGCCAAAGGGAAGTGCAGAGATCCTGCCCTGAAATGTAGATATTTTCTGCATGATTCCCTGATAGGAATGTGGGGGTAGGCCTCTTTTAGGTCTAGGGTGGCTACCCAAGCATCCTTAGAAAGCATAGGTAGCAGTTGCTGGAGGGTGAGCATTTTGAATTTTGGTATCACCAGGAAGATGTTTAGAATAGATAGATCGAGGATGGGGCACCAGGTGCCCTCTTTTCTGGGTACCAGAAAAAGTCTGGAGTAGAAACCTTGGCCTATCTGTTCTGCAGGAACGTGCTCTACTGCCCCCATACAGAGCAGGGAAAGGACTTGCTTTTTCGCCTCTGCCCACTGGTTTGGAGGTAGATCTGGGAACCCTTTTGGGGTTGGAAGGGTGTGGAAAAAAAATTTGTATCCCTGGGGCACTATGTTGAGGACCCAGCAGTAGTCGGTAATGGTGGCCCAGATGCTTGCATGAAAGGAGAGTTTTCCTCCTAGGGGTAAGTGCAGGTGGGCAGAGGGAGGGGGTGGGGGAGGAGAGTCATTGTGAGTTCTTACCTTAGGGGGTGGCTTAGAACTCCCTGGTTTGGAAGTGGGGGAATTCCACTGTTTTGATCTCTGCCTTCCCTGTGGCTGCTGTCTGGGGGGTCTGCTTCCATGGGATCTAGGCTGAACTGACCTGGTGGGTTCAGGAAAGGACCAGTGCTTGGAGGGGCAATGACTGCTGAACCTGGGTGGCTGGACCTGTAGGAAATCATTAACTGTCTGCATAGATTTAGCTTTTTCTTCCATCTTTTTTTCTTTTTTTTTTTTTAAGACCTCCTCTGCCTTAGTGCCAAATAAGTTGTCTTTGTGCAAGGGTGCATCCAATAATTTAGATTTAACATGGTCTGACAAGGGCTGTTCCTTAAGTCATGCATGCCTTCCAAGGACAGAACCAATGACTGCTGCCCTACAAGAAGCTTCTAGGGCGTCAAAACCACAGTGTAAGGTGTTCTTAGTCACTTGACTTGCAGAATGCATTAACTCTTGTAACTCTCTAGATTCTGCATAAGCAGGAAAAGAAGACACTTTTTGAGGAGTTCCATGGTATGTTACTGAAATGTTAGCATATAGAACTGGCAATTTAGTGCTCTGATAGCAAGAGTAGCAGAGGTGTATACTTTTTTACCCCATCTGTCCAGTGCTCGGGAATCCCTATCTGAGGGGGTGGGATTCTTAGCAGAGGTTGCTTTAATTCCTTTAGGCCCTTGAGAAATTACCTCAGGGTTAGCAGTAGGATTTTTGAAAAGAAATTTGTATGAGTCAGGGACTCAGTCAGGTTTTCTGGGTACAGGAGGGAGGGTGTTAGGAGTCAAACTGGATTCCAGGAAAACATCGTCCACAACATCCAGAACTGGGGAGAATGGCCAAGGGTCTGTGCTGTGGAAGATCTAAGAATTCTAAGTCTCTTTTTAGTCTGAGGGTAGTCCTGGCATTCCCACTGGAAATGCTCCCATAAAGTATGAAGGGTTTTCCCAAAGGAAAAAAGTCTCAGGTGGAGAGGCTGAAGGAATGGAATCCTCTGCATCAGAATCCTCATAAGCAGAGAGGGGTTGCATCTCTTCATATTCAGATGCATCAGAGTCAGACTCCTGTTCAGACAAAACTACTGGGGACATATCTCTTTCTTTTGGAAGGGGTAGCTTGGCTTCCCCCTGATCAGCATTATAAGGTCTTCCGCCATTTTAAGCATTTGAGATTGAGGGAAGGAAGGAGGTGCCTGAGATTGGGTGATCGGTTTCTTGGGTGTGATTCATACCCTGGGCCTTAGAAACCTGGCAGTTTTCAAAAGAATGGTAGACTCGAAAGTCGGTGTTGAGAATCGGTAGTGCAAAGTACTTCCTCAGAAGCCGGTGCCTGCTCAGCGGCTCCGGACGCATCCAAGGGTGAGACAACCGCAGTATCCTTAGTCGAAGAAGAGTTATGCGGCATACCAGACTCCGAAAGGGTCTCGTTAGCAGCCTGCGAATCCACAGAAGTGGGCATCAGGGGCTGCAAAAGCATCTCACTGAGGACCGGACAACTGATGACTAGCTAAACAGAAGCGTCGTCAGTAGGTTTGGACATGTGTGGTCTGTCTCTGCCTTTATCCTTATGTTTTTTTAGGAAGATCTACTGTCGGATGGCTCACCAAAGCCATATCGGAATTGGAGGACTGTAAGCAAAAATATCCAACTATAATAAGGGCAAAATGACATATAGTTCTGGCATTAAAGCACAAAAGCGACAGCGAGAGATGTCATGATCTGGGCCTAAGCAAGTGACGCAGTAAGAATTGAAGTCTCGGTGTGGCATTTGCTTTCCACAGGTGAGACAATTGTTCAATTTTTCAACATTGGTTAGTGCAAGAAAAAAGGATCCCCAATGGGGTACTTAGCTTTAGAAGACTTCAGCTTCAATTCGGAAGACGGAACTCAGGTAGCAGCTGACCAGTACTTGTGCGAACTGCTTCTGCTTCGGGCTC
Organism: Protopterus annectens; assembly: GCF_019279795.1. NCBI lineage: Eukaryota > Metazoa > Chordata > Ceratodontiformes > Protopteridae > Protopterus > Protopterus annectens. Next base: position 224,517,702 of record NC_056737.1, read on the forward strand.
CTCGGCAAGAAAGACTGATGTATTGGTGTTGGCTGCCTTACTTTATACTACTGGCGACCTGACGTCAGTCCTAAAGTGACAGCAGCAGACGCAGAAATACTAAGCCTCTGGTATTCGGGCTGGCTGAGGGCTACCCTAGCAGGGATAACCCAAATGTGATGACTGCAACAGTGAAACACGAAGAACATCCATGGTTGCCCAGGCCAGATGGAGTCACCACATGGATACTGGGGGATTCCTTCTGAATCTTCAGAAGCATCCTGAATATTAGTGGAAAGGATGGAAAAAGCATACAGGAACATTCCTGTCCAAGGAAAAGAAAAAGCCTCCGTCTTCCAGGCATCCTTGCATGAAGTCCTGAAACAGGTTCTTGCTTGATGATTGGTCAGAGAGAAGGCAAAGAGGTCTATTTGAACTCCTGTATAGATAGCTCAAAACTTGGAAGACCCTCTGATCCAGTTTCCATTCGTGAGGGTCTGCCCTGGTCCTGCTCATCTTGTTTGACACACAGTTTTGTTCTGAGGGAATGTAGGATGCCTGTAGAGTGAGACTGTGCTATGAAGCTACATCCCAAGAAAACAGGGCTAGTCCACAAACTGGGTCACCTTGTTTGATGATACAGACAGTACCACAGTTATGCGGCGTAACTACTTGAAGAGGTCCCAGACACCAAAGACAGTTCAGAGAGTTTAGCGCTTTGATCAGGACAAGCATAGTACAGTTGTGTACACTTACCATAAATGTAGATGTTAGAGTGTATTCACAGTTGCAGTCAACACATTTGGGTTATCCCTGCCAGGGTAGGCCTCAGCCGGCCCGAATACCAGAGACTTAGTATTTCTGCATCGGCTGCTGTTGAGGACTGATGTCAGGTCGTCAGTAGTATAAAGTAAGGCAGCCGACGCCATTACATCAGTTTTTTTTACTTTGTCTTACCATAACATTCCATCTGTGCTGTTGAGCTTCATTCATTTATTACTGATGGGTTATCGGTTCCATCCTCGGAACAGAGCCGGCCCCATACCAAGCTCGCATCAGCCAAAAATACACAAGCCAAGATCCTACCCAGAATGCTCTGCTCCCTGTTACCTCAGATTGAGTTTGCAAGTTGATAGACAAAAGTAGAGGCTACCTCCTGTCATAACAGACCTAAAAAAAAAAAGAAAAAGAAGTATATGAGATATACCAGGAAACTCTAGAGGAGGACAGAGGGTGGGGAGTAATGAATGAACAAAGATCAACAACATAGAAGGAACGTTACAGTAAGACAACTTCTTTATCTGATGCTGTTAATCTTAGTTCATTCCTTACTGATGGGAGAGTCCCCAGCTACCTGTATCCCTGGGTGGCCCTCATGGATGGACATTCTTGAGCACCATGGAACCAAAAGGAGCTCTACATCTGGAGGCCAAATCCAATTTGTAATGAAGGATAAAAGTTTAGGGGTTTGGCCCAAGTCACAGCTGAACAAATATTGAGGGAAGCCCTAGCATGGAAAGTTGTTCAAGTTGCCACAGACCTTGTAGAATCAGCTTTCACTCTGTGAGGCAAGGTGATTTTGTTATTATTGTAGACAAAGGTAATACAATTTCTCAACCATGATGCCAATCTAACTTTTGAGACCTAATGACCTAGTCTTGGTCCAGAAATAGTTTGTCTGATTTATGGGTAGATTTTGTTCTGTCCAGATAAAATCGTATTTTTCTGTGAAAATTCAGGGAATGCAAGCAATACTCTTCCTTGTTAGAATGATTAGGTAAAAATACTGGGAGGTCAACAGACTGGTTGATAGATCACTCGGACACCACTTTCGGTAAAAAGGAAGAATTAGTTCTCAGTGATACTCTATCCTTATGGAAAATAAGGTAGGAACATTTGATGCATAAGGCTTGAAGTTCTGACAAACGTCTGGTCGATGTGATTGCAATTGCAACCAGAAAAAAATTTCCAAGAGAGGTACTTTAAATCACATGAAGACACGGGTTCAAAAGGGAGAGTTGTTACAGCTTGCAGAATCAAGGCCAAATCCCAAGGTTGTAGTGGTTCTCTAAAGGGAGGTTTTAGGAGAAAAACACCCTTCAAGAAAGTCTTACAGAGTCTATGTGACATGAGTGAAGAGTCCTGAAAACCAATGTGGAAATTAGAAATGGCAGCTAAATGAACACAAATAGTAGAGGCCGACACCCCAGATTGAAAAAGGTGTGATAAGTAATCTAAAACCACCGACACCCCAGATTGAAAAAGGTGTGATAAGTAATCTAAAACCACCGAAAACTGGAGATGACAAGGGGTCCAATTGTTTATTCACTGCCCATAATGAAAACCTTTACCATTTGCTGAGCTAGATTAGCCTGGTGGACGATTTATGAGATGCAATGAGAATATTGCACACCAGGGAAGAGAGGTTATCCTGCCTGGCAATCACAGGAAGTGGAGAAACCAAGCTATCAGCTTCAGGCTTGCTAGATTGGGGTGAGTCAGACCCTACGGATGGGAGATCAACGTTGGGGATGGATTAAGGATCCATGGTCGATCTAGCAGGTGAAGCCAGAGGCAGGGGAACCAAACTTGTCAAGGCCAATATGGAGCAATGAGGATCATTTTGTTTAACGGCTGTGCTTTCTTCAGAAATTGAGAGATGAGGGGAAGAGGAGGATAAGCATAAAGCAGACCAGAGGGCCAAGCATGGACTGGAGCGTCTCTCGGTGGCTGTCACCGAGGGGGGGGGGGAATCAGGGCAAAGTAGTTGCTGCACTTGTAGTTGGTTGGGGAGGCGAACAGGTCGCAGCAAGGCTGACCTCAGCAGATGAAAATTCTTGCCGCTATCACAGGGTTGAGGGACCACTCATGAAGTTGTAGAATGCACCTACTCAATTTGTCTGCAATCACATTGGAGTTCCCGGGAATATGAGTTGCAATTAGAAAGCGGTTGGAATCTATCGCCCATTGCCATATTCTCAAGGCCTCGCAGCATAACAGATAAGATCAGGTGTCCCCTTGCTTGTTGATATACCAGACCACTGACATGGTGTCTGACTGGATCACAATAGAAGGATGGAGTGGAATGCTTGCAACGCTAATAGCTCCGCCCTCAGTTCCAGGACACTGATATGCAAATGGGCCTCTGTCTCAGACTAGGTGCCTTGGACAGAGTTTTCCTGACATAGCCCCCTCCACCCCATCAGGGAGGAGTCTGTGGTCACCGTAGCTTTCGGCTGATGGAGGCTGAAGGGAAGAGAACATTGTTGGGGATTTTGAGATGTCCACCAGAGCAAATCTTGTTTGCATCTCTGAGTTACACTTATCTGAAAGGACAAAGGATGTTGTAGAGGGTACCACTGAGTGAGAAGTAACCACTGGAGAAGTCTCATGTGGAATCTGGCCAGAGGAACAATAGTGATAGAGGCTGCCATTGACCCCAAGAGTTGGAGTATGGACCAAGCAGATGATTTGTGGTGACAGTAGCGTCTGAACCGGTTGTCTTATCCTTTGAAGTCTGTGACCCAGAAGAGATGCTGTGCAATTCCTTGTGTCCAACAGAACCTCGATGAATTCTAAAGATTGTGTTGGGGTTGTGTTAGACTTCTCCCAGTTTATAGTGATTCCCAGGCATTGTGCTGTGAGAAGAGAGTGTAGTCTAGGGCTTCTTCTAGTAAACACTTGGTGGGGGCGGAGAGGAGCCACTCATCTAGGTATGGAAACGTCTGGAATCCTTGAAGTTGCAAGTGAGCGATGACCACTGCTATGCATTTGGTGAACACTCTGGGGGCTGTAGACAGACCGAAGGGCAGTGCTTGAAATTGGTAGTGACTGGCTCCTATGTGGAAGCGAAGGTATTTTCTTGAGCGCTTGTCCATTTTTATATGGTAATACGCATCCTGAAGATCAACAGAGCACATCCAATAGTCTTCTTCCAGAAGAGGAAGGGTTGACTGAACCGTGACCATCCGGAATTTCTCCGTTTTTACAAATTTGTTCAGTGTGCTGAGATCCAGAATTGGTCTCCAGTACCCTGTCTTTTTAGCACTAAAAATAACCTTGAGTAAAAACCGGATCCTATCTGATCTGGGGGGACCATCTGGATGACTTTTTTTTTTTGTAGCAGCTTTTGGATTTCGTGTGCTGTTGCTTCCCTTTGACTGGGTGGGACGTCGGGAAAGTCTCTGGATGAGATGGGACAGAGATGGAAGCGGATGCAACAACCTCTGTATGTTATCCACTGTACCCAAGAATTAGAAGTTATGTACCTGCCATAACGTTCCATGTTAGTTGTCTTCTCTCGCCTTCTTTCTTGCTGGATGGGTTCGGAGCCGATCCTCGGCTCCGACTCGGCACTTGCTAAGCTCGAGAGCTAATTTTACCAGCTCGAGGCAACCCTATATCCCATGATGCAAGGCGGAGATTTCTCAGATCTCGTTTGGTAGCTAAAGAAATAGCAGTATTTTCTTCCAACTTAGGAGGAAGATATAAAAAATACTAAATAACATCATAACCCTCTAGGAAGGATCCACATAATCTAGTGACACTAGGAGTTGAACAGCTAGAAAAAGGTAATAACCTCTTAATAGAAGATGCATAATCTTCTCAGTCTGACCAGGCTAGGGGGAAGAAGGGCGGGACGCAAGAAAGAAGGCGAGAGAAGACAACTAACATGGAACGTTATGGTAGGTACATAACTTCTAAATGTTAAGTTGTCAATCTCGCCTTCATTCTTGCTGGATGGGACCGCGTCCCTAGCACCTCTATCCTGGGTGGCTCAATGGAACAGACTCTTGAGAACGGTGGAACCAAAATTTGCTCCGTCTCTGGAGACCAAATCTAATTTGTAATGTGAGACAAAGGTATGAGGAGAGGCCCATGTGGCTGCTGCACAAATAGTGTCTATTGGAAGTCTAGCTTGAAAGGCTGTAGATGTAGCTAGAGCTCTGGTAGAATGGGCTTTTGGGTTAGAAACCAACTCTTTGCCTCTGAGCTGATAAATGTAAGTGATCACGGAAGACAGCCACCTAGATAAAGTTACCTTAGAAACTGGAAGGCCTTTCCTGTTCTCTGCATAGGATAGAAAAAGTTGATCAGATTTCCTAAAAATTTTGTCTTATCCAGATAATATCTCAGCTGACGGTGAACATCGAGATAATGTAACTTTTGTTCAGCTCTATCAGAATAATTCGGGAAAAATACTGGAAGATCAATGGACTGATTTAGGTTAGTCTGAGATGCCACCTCTGGTAAGAAAGACGGATTAGTTCTTAGGGATACCCTATCTTTGTGGAATATTAGATAGGGAGGGCGAACACAGAGAGCATGAAGCTCAGATACTCTCCTGGCAGATGTAATGGCAACTAGAAAAAGTGTCTTCCAAGAAAGCAATTTCAAGGAACAGGCAGCTGCAGGTTCGAACGGGGGAAGAATCAAGGATGTTAAAACTAAATTTAGATCCCACTGTGGTTGGGGGGTCTCTAATGGGAGGTTTCAATAAAAAGATACCTCGAAGGAATGCCTTGCAAAGTTTATGTGACATAATGTTGTGGTCCAAAAAGCCTATATGAAAATTTGAAATGGCTGCCAGTTGAACTTTCACTGTGGAAGAAGAGGATCCTGAATTAAAAATGTCAGCTAGGAAGTCCAACACCGAATGAATTGGAGCAGTATAGGGGTCTATGTTCCTAGCTTTTGCCCAGAAAGAGAAACGTCGCCATTTACTAGTGTAGATCTTTCTGGTAGAAGATTTTAGGGAAGCTACTATGATATCCCATACAGGATTAGAAATCATAGGAAGCCTGGCTAAGGATGGAAGTGGAGCAACCAAGCAGTGAGGTTGAGAGAAGGTATGGATTGGTGCAGTTGACCCAACTGGTGGGTCAGAAGATCTGGAACCGGGTCCAGATGCCATGGCTGTACCAAGAGGTAATGATGTAGGAACGGAAACCAAATCTGTCGAGGCCAATAAGGGGCAATGAGAATCAACTTGGCTCTCAAGGCGGTTGCTTTCTGTATTAGCTGAGGTATCAGCGGAAAAGGAGGAAAAGCATAAAGAAGTCCCCGGGGCCAATCTTGGGTTACAGCGTCTCTGGGGGGATGGCCTGGAAGGGGAAAGAGAGAGAAGAAGTCTGGGCATTTGCTGTTTTGAGGTGTAGCGAAAAGGTCGCAGCAAGGAAGGCCCCACTTCTGAAAAATCTCTTCCGTCACTGACTGTTTGAGAGACCACTTGTGAGGCATGAGAATAGCTCTGCTCAATCTGTCCGCTATGATGTTGGATTTCCGGGATGCGTTGCTATCAGAAACCGGTGAGAGGAGATTGCCCATTGCCAAAGTCTGAGAGCCTCTCGACACAGTGGATAGGACTTGGTTCCGCCCTGTTTGTTTATGTACCACACTACGGACATATTGTCCGTTTGGACTGCAATAGTTCCCAGGGGAAGAGAGTCGTTGAGGTCTTACAACGTTAAAAGCACTGCTCTCATCTCCAGAACATTTATGTGCAGATGGTACTCGAAAGGTTGCCAAGTGCCATGGACCATTCTGCCCTGATAATGCCCCCCCACCCGATCAAGGAGGCGTCCGATGTAACCGTGGCAACCGGGGCAAGAGGAACAAATGGTCTGCCTTGATGGATTTGAGGGGACGATATCCACCAAGTCAGATGTCTTTTGCAAGTTGGAGTTACTATGATCTCGTGACGCATGGGAAGTTGTTGAAAGGACCATTGGGTGAATAACATCCATTGTAGCAGCCGCATGTAAAAGCGGGCGAGGGGAAGAAGTGTTATGGCAGTCGCCATAAAAGACCTAGTACTTTCAGAGCAAATCTGGCCCGAATTTTTTTGCTGAATAGAATCACTTGGACGTGTCTTTGAATGTCCAAGATCCTTTGGTCTGTCAACCTTGCAGAAAGTTGTACGGTGTCCAAATTTGCGCCTATAAAAGTAATATATTGACAAGGCAGATTTTTCGAAATTTATAGAAATTCCTAGCCCTCTGCAAGTGTGAATGGTGTAATTTCTGGCTTGGAGAAGCTGATGCCTGGTGGTGGCAGTGAGGAGCCAGTCGTCTAGATATGGAAACACCTGGAATCCTTGACGTCTCAGGTGAGCCGTAACCACTGCCATACATTTGGTGAACACTCTGGGGGCTGTAGCGAGTCCAAAGGGCAGGGCTCTGAATTGGAAGTGACTGGTCCCCAGCCGAAAGCGGAGAAATCTTCTGGAGCGTCTGTGAATTTTTATGTGATAGTATGCATTCTGAAGATCTATCGAGCACATCCAATTGTCCTTGCCCAGAAAGGGCAGAATAGACTGAAGCGTGACCATCTTGATTTCTTTACAAACTTGTTGAGTTTGCTCAGATCTAATATTGGTCTCCAGTCCCCTGTCTTTTTTGGAACTAAAAAGAACCTTGAGTAGATTCCGGATCCTATTTGGTCCACTGGGACTGGCTGGATGGCTGTTTTTACTAGCAGTTTTGATATTTCTAGTACTGCTAGTTCCCTTAGAATGGGTGGAACGTCTGGAAGGGTTCCGTTTTGTTGAATTGGGGTTTGAATAAAGGGAATTTTGTAACCATTGGATATAATTGACTGTACCCATTTGTCTTGAGAAAGGGAAAGCCAGGCTATTGGGTACAGCGATAATTTTCCCCCGACTGCCTCTGAAGGCGGACAATCGGGCAACATCTCAGGGATGCTGGAAGGGTTTGTCAGAAAGAGGCTCTCTGCTACCCTGATTCTGCGGACCCCCTCTGCCCCTAGGGCGTCTATTATTGTTACCCCTCTGCCTCTGGGGGTAAACTGACTTCGTGCGTCAGGCGTGACTCCTTGAGATTTGCGGAACCACATTTTCCCTCCCTTCTGTCCTTTGGGGTAAGGTCTAGAAGGGGTGGAGAAACTGACTCCTACGGCAGAAAGAGTCTTGCCATCTTGTTCGCATCTAGTCAAAGTGTCTTTCACTTGAGGACCGAACAAGGTAGAGACATCAAAAGGGGAGTTTGTGAAAGACGCCTGAAGGGGTCTGCAAAATTACAAAGCCGCATCCAGGACTGACGCCTTAAAGCCACTCCTGTGCCTGCGGCCCTACTCGCTCCATCGGCTGCATAAGAAATGAGCCGCATGGAGGAGTTAGCAATGGAGTTAAGGATTCCTAGCTGTGAGCTAATCTTATCCTGAGACCCAGCAGCTGACGGATCCTGTAAAACTTCTCCCAACTCTTTAAGAACATCTCTCTGAAGGCGGGTGAAGTGGCATAAGTAGTTCAGCGATCTCATGGCAAAAGTCGCTGAAGAAAAAATCCGCTTACCGTACCTGCCCATAGTCCTAGAATCCTTATTAGGAGGATAAACAGGTACTGAAGGATCAGCTAATTCCTTCTTGGTGGCAGCAGCCACCACCATGGCATCAACTGGGACACCTTTTGTTAAGTATTGTCTATCTTGTGGGGCTGTAATAAATTTTGAAGGTCTCCTGGGGGTAGGTTCCACGAATCGGAGCCATCCACGCCTTCCGAGCCACTACTTCCATGAGAGGGTCGAAGGCGGAGACACCCAGGAGGTGGAGGGTCGAGATCCGAACGCCTCCAGGTATACTGACTCGTCCTCGGAGGGATTAAGGGAGGCCAGTTCCCCTCTGTTTAAGGATTTCAAGGATGTCTGAAAATGAGACATCCTCAGAGGAGGACCTTGGGGACCCCTCCGACTCATCCAAGTCAGTATCTGATGTAGTAGACTCAGGGGAGTCTAAATGTTTCCTCTTACATGTCCTCTTACGGGGGTTCTCCTGACGGATCAGGAGAAGCCTCGGAAGAGGAAGATATTCCCAATGGGGAATCTTGAGGCTTTGGATCTCTGGGTCCGGGAGCAAGAGAGTGGGAAGAGACGTCAGCAGGCACTGTAGTGGGAGGAGCTGATGGAACTGTCCGTTGACTAAGCCCAGGGGCTAGTACACTCCTCATCACCTCGAAGGCTCCCCCATCAGAGAGACCAAAAGGTTCCCGCTCCAAAGAGATAGGAACCCCAGGCCTCACCGAGAGGGAAGGCTCCGAGGCAGATGTCGGGGCCAAGCTCACCAACGCCGAAGCTCCGAGAGGGAGAACGGGGTCAGACAAGGCTCCGATGCCACTCGCCCCCTCGGAGCCGACGAGAGAGACTAGATGCCCGGATCCCTCCAATGAAGGTCTCAAGGAGGAAATCGGAGCCGAGGACGACGGAGCCGAAAGGGGTGGTATCGGCTCCGAAGTCACAACGGTACCGGTTCAGAGGAGCTCCGGCTCCGAGCTCTGTAAGACAGTCGAAGGAGGAATGTTCGGTGGATGTGATATAGCTACAGTCTGTTGAGATGGGCTATGGAGTATTTGGGCCAATGCCTGAGACTTTAATAGTCTACTCACCACTCTCTCAAGGTCGTGATCAGATAGCCTGGATGACCGAGAAGATCGGCTCCGATGGCTCCGCTCCGAGAGCAAGGGTGATCTCTGAGCCGAATTAATAGATTCCACAGAAGGGCATCGAGATCTCTTTTTCGAGATCAATGGAGCCATCGGAGCCAAAGATACATCGGCTCCAACCGGAGCCGACACTGAGTGTCTAGACTTGACAGTATCGGCGCTGGATGGAGCAGATATTTATACTGGTATAGAAAGATCGGCTCCAGCCGGAGCCGATCTCGAACCTGGTGATGAAGAACCTGAAGCCGAAGGCTTGGAAGCCTGAGCCGAAGGCTTAACAGGTTTCGAGGGCTTCCCCGGCGCCGACTTAGTCCGGGAGCTCTCGGGTTTTAATAAGCCCCTTAAAATGAGCTTATTTTTTCGTTCCTGCAGGACTCTTGGGCTGAAAGCATGACAGATAGCACAAGAGTCCTGCAGGTGCGAAGGTCCCAGGCAATAAACACAAGAAGTGTGACCGTCTGTCAGAGACATCTTCTGACAGCACGAGTCACACTTCTTGAAGCCTGAGACCTTAGTGTCCTTTGACATAACTGGGTCGATGAAACACTGGAAACACACTCACACACAAAACACACTCAGTCCAACAATTTAATTAAATAAAATTAAACTAACAGGGATAACAGACAGTCACACACAAAAAATTCCCTGACAGGAAAAAATTTAGGGAGGGGAAGGCCTAAGGCCTAACTAGGGGTAAGGGAATATTTACTTAAAAGAAGGGAACACTGACAGGAATAGGGTTAACGTGAGTCGGTAATTAACAAAAAATAATATTTATATGTAAAAAGTTAAAGTGGGTAGACAAAAGTCTCTGAAAAGTTCACTTACCTAGAGCTGGTAAAAGAAGGCACCTCGTTAGCGAAGCGGCAAACGAGATCGGAGTAATCTCCGCCTTGCATCATGGGATATAGGGTTGCCTCAAGCTGGTAAAATTAGCTCTTGAGCTTAGCAAGTGCCGAGCCAGAGCCGAGGATTGGCTCCGAACCCATCCAGCAAGAATGAAGGCGAGACTGACGACTTAACATTCAGTGGTTATGTTTTGTCAGGCAGTGGGGTACAAGGAAAAATGACCCCCAACCGCTTCCAGAGGTGAGCAGTCGGGCAACACTTCAGGAGTGCTGGTAGGATTGTCCAGAGAAATAAACTCTGGAACCCCGGTTTCGCAGACCTCCCCTGCCCTGAAAGGGGCAACTTCCATTGGAGTTTCCCCCTCTGCCTCTAGGGGAGAACTCGGCATGTGTGTCACGAAAGAGCCTTGTGATTTTCTGTGCCACATCTTCCCGCTCCTCTGATTTCTGGAGCAGAATCATTGAGGAGTGGTGTGTCAGACACCAATGGCAGATAGGGTCTTGCCATCTTGTTCGCACCTTGCCAGCGTATTTTTAACCTTATGGCCAAACAATGAAGAGCCTCGATGGGGCCGTTCATAAAGGAAGCCTTAAAACGGAGTCCGCAAAGTAGCAAAGGCGCATCCAGGCATGTCATTTCATGACTATACCTGTGCCTGCTGCTCTAGACGCTCCTTCTGTGGAGTGTAAAATAAGGCGCTTGGAAAAATTGGATATGAATTCTAAGGTTGCTATCTGAGAAGCTACATTATCACTGACCTCATCAGAAACCGTTCCTGCCAAGGTTTCACAGAGTTGGTTGATAAGGTCACTATGCAGCCTTGTAAAATGTGTCAAGAAGTTAAAGGACCTTATGGCGAAGGTCGATAATGCAAACACATGCCTCCAGAGTCTGGGTCACCCGGGACTCCTTGTTGGGCAGATGGACAGTCTGGCTCTCTTCTGCCAAGACTTTTTTGGTTACAGCCACCACCACCATGGCATCTACTGGAAGCCCTTTTGACCAATGGGGATGCTCAGCTGAGGAAGATAATATCTCGTCAGGCTTCCGCGGTATAGCTTCCAGGATGTCAGGAGCCTTCCATGCACGCTGGACAAGCTCATCGGCCAGCAGAGTAACCCAGGAGATAGGGGGCCAAGCACGAAAGGCCTGCAGGAATACGGATTCCTCTGAGGAAGGGTTGGAGGACTTCTAGTCACACCCCCCCCCCTCTGTCTCAGGATCTCGAGGATGTCACCAAAGGACACCTCATCAGAGGATGACTGTGGGGACCCTTCCCAGTCATCAAAGTCCGTATCTTCAGTCAGACTCCTCAGTGGAGTCCACATGCTTCCTCTTGCATTAAATCCTGCGAGAGACTTCCTCAGTGGAGAGCTCTGGGGAACATTGCAAAAAGCGGGGGTCTCCTGAGGGGGACAAACCTGAGGCCTTATGCCAAGTGTTTGTGGCTTGCGACAGTTGCGGCACGGGGGGGGGGCTCTGAAATGGAGTGTTTGTTAGCAGAGGCAAGCACCCTCTCCATGGCCTGGAAGACCGCACGAAGAGGGATGGGAGCCCAGAACAGAGCACAACAACCTCAGAACCGGGGTCACACCCCACTCAGATGAGCCGACCTCCAGACCAGGAGTCTCAAGAGGGCTGTGGAGTGTAAGGGAAAGAGGATTCCTGGAGGGTGCGGTAGAAAAAAATTGGCATGGAACCAAAAATGCCTTCCCCCACGGCATAGCCACTAGCTTGAGAAAAGAGCCTGATGCCCAGTGCACCGAGGGCCACAAGGACGACTCCGGCTCCAAAGTGAGGTCCACTACTGCGGTCAGAGGAAGGGAAGCTGCTGTTGGAAGGAAGGGGCTTCAATGCTTCCGTGGAAGTCGAAGGAAGAGTGTACGTTGCAGTCTGTGGAGAAATGCGGTCACCTGGAAGAGGGAACGTAGCTTTTGATGGTTGAGAGAGACCACTGGCCATAAGCAACTGGTCGACAAGCCGCAACACATCTTGTTCAGAGAGGCTCCTGGTCGACCTCAGAGAAACCTGAAGGAGATTCTGGCCTTTCTAGAAAAGGGCTATACTGGCTTTCAACAAACAGATACAAGGAAGGAGAATACTTAGTCCTTGCTAGTTCATGTGGTGCAGAGCCTGGAACAGAGGAGAATGGTGTCGAGGTCATGTGCGCCGAAAACAGCCCCAAAGGTGTCTGCATCGTAAAGGGCGGTGTGGCAAATGTCTGCACCGATGAGTACGGTGCCGTCGAGGAAGATGTCTGCACCGGTAACGACGGTGCCAAAAAAGACTGCACTGAAGAGCATGTCAGTGCCGAAGGTGTCGGTACAGTAGAGGACAGTATCGTCAAACTCGGGGCTGAAGGAGTTTGCACCAATGGTGTCGAAGTTTGCACCAATGGTGTCGAAGGAGACTGTACCTGCAGAGACGGTGCCAATAAAGGCTGCGACTAAACTGTCGGAGCCGTACGTGTCTGCACCGGGAACTCCAGTTCCAGTGGCAATAAAGAGGGCACACAGCTGGAGCAAGAAACAACTGGGTCGGTGCTGGGGCCGAAAGAGCCACAGACGGCAGCCCCGGGCTCGAAATCTTTATTTTTTTGTGAGTCTACTTCTTGCAATCTCCAGAGGGAGATGAAGTGAGCGATCTCGAGGAGGAAGAACTCCTCTTACAGGGTTTATCAGGAGGGGGTGAGCTCTCCGACCCAGAGATAGCCTCACAGAAAAAAAGAGATGTTCTTCATCTCACATTGCTGCAGTCATAACTTGTGGGTAGTCCGCTGTCCTCGGTCGGCCCGAATACCAAAGTGTTAGGCTGGCGTCGGTCATGGTCGCTCAGATCTGACGTCAGTACGCCATGGTATTAAAGCGCATGACCGACGTCATATCCTCAGTCTTTCTTGCCGCATGGTCCGAAGCAGAAGCAGCGTTTGCAAGTGCCGTTCGGCGTTCTGAAATTTTAGTATTCTGAGTTTCAGACCGAAAACCAAGTTGGGCTAAGTACCCGTGGGGAATATTTTGTTTTTCTTGGCTCAGTTAATTCCGGATGTCAGAAAAAGTGAATAATTGTATTTCTTGTGGGAAACAGATACCTCATAGGGATTACCACTCTCTCTGTATTCCTTGTTTGGGGCCTGAGCACGGCGTAGTCGGTGTCGCTTTGTGCTAGATTTAATAAGCGCACCATTAAACGTAGGTTAGATTGCGCTAGGCTTGTCTTGTAAGCGGTGTAATTACAATATGCCGCCGGATCCTCCGACGCCGCTACCGCTAAGCGCCAAGGAAAAATCGTTAAAGTCCAAGCAGGATGAGTCGTCCGTCCGGACGCTGGTTCTTTAGAAACTACGGTGGAATCTGTGGATCCAGCCGAGGTTTCAGCTGAGTCTCAGGGGGAGCCGTTAATTTTGCAAGATGTGGCCTCTCAGGAGTCGGGTCAGGCTGAGGGGGCCTCTCAGGTTGCTGTACTCCCTTCTTTGCATAAGGTGGTTAGGCCTTCCCCTTCTGTCTCTAAGGTACCTTCCAAGGTCAGGCCTGGTTTGTCTTCCTCTGGTGTCAGTCCTAGTTCTGCAGGTTCTGTACCTAAAAAACACATGCTAAAAATGGCAGAAGATTTGATTTCCTTAATCAGGGGTTCTATGCCCCCTCCAGATAAGAGGCCTAGGGTGGAGCCAGAGGTGGAAGGTTTGGAACATTCTTCAGATTACTCAAGAGTCTTCGGCTGAAGACATTCAGGATTTTCCTCCTTATTCTGATTCAGACGCAGAGGATTCCAGTCCTTCTGCTTCTCCTCCAGAGGATTTTTCTTTTTCAGAAACCCTGCATTCTATGAGGGAGCATTTTAAATGGGAAGGTCAGGATTTCTCAGATTCCCGAAAGAGGCTTAGGGAATTTTTGTTTTTACCACAACATCGGCCCTTGGCTATACCTCCTGTTTTGGATGTTGTTCAGGAAGTTTTCTCTGAGACTTCCCTTAATCCAGACTCTCTGCCTCCTGCACCGGTTAAACCAGATAGGTATTACAGAGTGCCAGAGGCTCATAAATATCTGTATAAGAGCCCAAGGGCTGACCCAGAAACTATTAGCCAGGGACCTAAGGGTGTCAGGGCTTCTGTTGTAAAGAATCCATTTCCTATGGATAAAGATTCTAGAGCTTTGGATAGGTGGGGTAAAAAAGTGTATACCTCTTCCACTCTAGCAATGAGGGCTTTGAATTGCCAGTTTCATATGTTGAAGTACCAGAATTTTCTCCTTACTCAGTTAAAATCTAAGGTAGATGCTTTGGCAGAGGGCATAGAGTGTAAGGAATTACAGGATTTGGTTCATGCCTCTGATCAGGTGGGTAAGCATTCTTTGCAGTGTGGTTTCGATGCTTTACAGGCTTCTTCCAGGGTGGCTGCCACTGGATCAGTTATTCAGGCACGCCTGGCTTAAGGATCAGAACTTGTCAGAGCATGTTAAAGCTCGAATTCTGGATGCTCCTCTGCAGTCTGAAGTTTTGTTTGGTTCTCCTGTGGAGTCAGTCTTAAAGAAAATGGAAGACAAAGCTAAGTCTATGCAGACTGTTAAGGATTTTTTGCAGGTGCAGCCCCCTAAGTTTAGCAGAAATTGGCCTACTAAGGGATGGGCTTACCCTTCTTCTGATTTACAGTCTAGGGGCAGAGCTCAGGGTTCTTTCAGGCCTAGAACGTGGAGTTCCCCTGCACAATTTGCAGGAGAGGGCAGGGGCCAGTCCTTTCATAAACAGACACAATGACCTGCATCTTCAGCTGCCAGATCCTTCCTGTCTGGCAGCTACTCTGGGAGGAAAGTTGGCACTCTTCAGGCAAAACTGGCTTTTAGTCACCCAGGACAAATGGGTGTTGGACATTATAGACCGAGGCTACAAGTTTTATTTCCACACATTGCCTCCTTTCAAAGGCATGCCAGACATTCCTCCTCAGCAAAGGGTGGAGGCTCACAAACAGATTTCTTTACTTCTTCAAATGGGGGCTATACAGCAGGTCCCTCTGTCAGAAGTGGGCCTAGGATTTTATTCTCGCCTGTTTCTTGTACCAAAGAAAGGAAACACTTGGAGGCCAATTTTGGATTTATCTATCCTCAACACATACCTGGACATTCCAAAATTCAAAATGTTGACTTTGCAACAACTTCTGCCTCTGTTGGGCAAAGATCACTGGATGGTAACTCTGGATCTCAAAGAGGCTTATCTTCATATTCCTATCAGGCCCAGTTGCAGGAGATTCCTGCGTTTTCGGGCTGGGACTTTACATTATCAGTTCTCTGCATTGCCCTTTGGCTCATCTACTGCCCAGGGTGTTCACAAAGGTTCTGGCTCGTGATAGCCTTCTTAAGGTTAAGAGGAATACAAATGTATCCTTATTTGGACGACTGCCTGATTCTTGCTCAAGACAAAAACAAGCTACTTCACCATCTACAGTATGTTATGGCAGTGTTAAGGTGCCTAGGGTATTCTGTGAACGAAACAAAGTCCAGTCTAGTACCCTCTCAGGAAATGTGCTTTCTGGGTGTGAGACTGAATACAGCCTCCCAGATGGCTTTTTTGACCCCGGACAAGCAAAGAAATCTTACACTTTACTTCCAACAATTGTCTCTACGGTCCAGGCTGACTGCAAGGACAGTCCTTCAAGCCTTGGGGTTCATGGCATCTTGTATTCTGGTGCTTCCCAATGCCAAACTGCATATGAGGAAGCTACAATGGTATCTCAAAAGTGTATTGACGCAACACTGCCACGAACTGGACACTGTCATTCAGATAATACCTTGCATTCAAAAGGAATTTTTGTGGTGGGCTCAGGAATGTCACCTAAACAAGGGACTCTCTGTGACCCGACCAGAGGAGAGTCAGATCTTAACGACAGATGCCTCAGACAAGGCTTGGGGAGCACACCTCAATGGAAAATGGGTTCAAGACACGTGGCCTGCCAGACTTCAACATTTACATATCAACTTGAAGGAGATGTTAGCAGTCCAATTTGCATTGATGGCTTTCAAGGATCTACTTCACCCAGGACAAGTGTTGATTCAAACAGACAACACAACTGTCATGTGGTACATCAACAAGCAAGGGGAACCCATTCGGTACCCTCTTTGCAGGCAAGCTATGATTTTGTGGGAGACTGCTCTCAGTTTGCACCTCACTCTTCAGGCAAGATTTCTGCCAGGAGCACAGAACTCCTTAGCAGATGTTTTGAGCAGACAGATGGTGGATCCCCATGAGTGGAAGTTGGATCCTCATGTATTTCGACAGTTGACAGTGATATGGGGACTCCAGACATAGATCTGTTCGCTTCTCCACTAAATTTCCAGTTGCCAAAGTTTTGCACAAAGATGTTTCATCCAAAAGCTTGGAAAGTGGATGCTCTATCATTCAGTTGGAACAATCTTCACGTCTATGCCTTTCCTCCTCTGCCTCTCCTTCCCAAGGTGCTCTTGAAGGTCAGACAGGACAAGCCCTCCATGATTCTAATAGCTCCAGATTGGCCACGGCAGCACTGGTACCCTCTGCTGAGGAGTTTAGTACGGGAGCCTCCTTGGCCTTTGCCATCAATTCCACACCTTTTGTCTCAGGCAGGCAATCATTTCCTCAATGTCAGGATACAGTCCCTGCATCTGACAGCCTGGCATATTCTGTTATAGAACCTGGAGGGTCGCAGCTTCCTCAAGTTTTGAATGTCATTTTGGAGGCCAGAAGGCCTAGTACAAGGAAAGTTTATGCTGATAAATGGAGGAGATTTTTTATTTGAAGCAAAGCAAAGAGCTTTGATGTTTCCAGGCCTAATTTGAGTGTTTCACTTCAATATCTTACAGAATTATTAGACAAGGGTTTGTCTTTCTCCTCTGTAAAAGTTCATGCTGCAGCCATTTCTGCTCACTATGACTGTGACCCACCATTATTCTCTCATCCTTTGTTTAAGCAATTCCTTAGAGGGCAAAAGAACATAAGACCCCCAGAGAGCTCCTACTCCTTCCTGGGATCTCAATTTTGTGTTGGAAAAACTTACTTTACCTCCTTTTGAACCTGCAGCTACATCTGAGTTGAAGTTTTTGTCTTGGAAGACTGCTTTTTTGTTGGCCATTACGTCTGCTAGAAGGGTATCTGAATTACAGGCTCTAATGGCAGTTGAACCCTTCCTGATTTTTCATAAGGATAGGGTATCTCTGCGTACTAACCCTACTTTTATGCCTAAAGTGGTTTCAAATGTGGCCTTGAACCAATCTATTCATTTGCCTACTTTTTATGCTGATCCCCAAAATAAAGGGGAGAAAATTTTGCAAACTTTGGATATTCACAGGCAGTTGCGTTATTATTTGAGCAGGACTAAAGGGTTCAGACAGTCTCAACAGTTATTTGTTTCTTTTGCTTTGGGCTCTCAGGGGAAACCTGTTTCAAAAAGTACAGTTTTGTACCTACCATAAATGTAGATGTTCGAAGATCCACATTGCTGCAGTCCTTACATATGGGTAGTCCGCTGTCCTCGGTCGGCCCGAATACCAAAGTATTAGGCTGACGTTGGTCATGGGCGCTTAGATCTGACATCAGAGCGTCAGGGTATAAAAGCGCATGACCGACGTCATATCCTCAGTCTTTTCTTGCCCCAGATGTCAGAAGGCCCTAAAAAGAAAGGCCACAGCCCAGAAACAGGATACCTCCCAAAAACATGCCCAACAACAACCATCACTCACACCATATAACCATGCCAAACTACAGAGGGGAAGGAGGGAGGGTAAATTGGACTGCAGCAATGTGGATCTTCGAACATCTACATTTATGGTAGGTACAAAACTGTACTATGTTCTTCATCTCACATTGCTGCAGTCCTAACATATGGGTAGAATCCCAAAGCAGAGGTAAAGGGAGGATGGCAAAATCATAAAGCATTAGGGGCTGCTAAAATGCCCTGTAATATTGCAGTGGCAAATCCAGCCCTAGACTTAGAATAAAGAGGAAGGTGGTAATGCTTGGAAAAAAGTATGTACTGAACTCCAAGTGGCTGCTTCCAAAATATCCTTTGTAGCTACCCCCCTTAGAAAGGCAGTAGAAGTGGCAGTAGCTCTAGTGGAATGAGGTCTGATTCCAGCCGGTACCTCCTTACCATGATGAATAACAGAAAGAAATACAAAACCCAATCCATTTAGAAATAATTTGTTTTGAAACAGGTTTTCCCTGAGAACCCAAAGCAAAAGAAACAAACAACTGCTGAGACTGCCTGAACCCCTTGGTTCTGCTCAAATAATAACGTAACTGCCTGTGAATATCCAAAGTATGCAAAATCTTCTCCCCTTTATTTTGGGGGTTTGCATAAAAAGTAGGCAAATGAATAGTTTGGTTCAAGGCCACACTAGAAACCACTTTAGGCATAAAGGAAGGATTAGTTCGCAAAGATACCCTATCCTTATGAAAAATCAGGAAAGGTTCCACTGCCATAAGGGCCTGTAATTCAGAAACCCTTCTTGCAGAGGTAATGGCCAACAAAAAGCAGTCTTCCATGATAAATACTTTAACTCGGCAGTAGCTGCAGGCTCAAAAGGTTGTAGAGTAAGCTTTTCCAACACAAAATTGAGATCCCAAGCAGGAGTAGGAGCTCGTGGGGGTCTTATGTTCTTCGCCCCTCTAAGAAATTGCTTAAACAAAGGATGGGAAAATAAAGGAGGGTCACAGTCATAGTGAGCAGAAATGGCTGCAGCATGAACCTTAATCGAGGAGAAAGACAAACCCTTGTCCAATAACTCAGTAAGATATTGAAGAGAAACACTTTAATCAGGCTTGGAAACATCAAAGTCCTTCACTTTGCTCCAAATAAAAAATCTCCTCCATTTATCAGCGTAAACTTTCCTTGTACTAGGCCTTCTGGCCTCCAAAATAACATTCAAAACTTGTTGTGGAAGCTGAGACCCTCCAGGGTCTAAAACAGAATATGCCAGGCTGTGAGATGCAGAGACTGAATCTTGACATTGAGGAAGTGATTGCCCTCCTGAGACAAAAGATGCGGAATCAAAGGCAGAGGCCATGGAGGCTCCACTAAACTCCTCAGTAGTGGGTACCAGTGCTGTCGAGGCCAATCCGGCGCTATCAGAATCATGGATGGCTTGTCTATTCTGGCCTTCAAGAGTACCTTGGGAATGAGAGGCAGAGGTGGAAAGGCATAGACATGAAGATTGCTCCAACTGAATGATAGAGCATCCACCTTCCAAGCTGTGGGATGAAACATCTTTGTGCAAAACTTTGGCAACTGGTAATTTAGTGGAGAAGCGAACAGATCTATGTCTGGAGTCCCCCATAACACTGTCAACTTTTGAAACACATGAGGATCCAGTTTCCACTCGTGAGGATCCACAATTTGTCTGCTCAACACATCTGCTAAGGAGTTCTGTGCTCCTGGTAGAAACCTTGCCTGAAGATTGAGGTGTAAATTGAGAGCAGTCTCCCACAAAATCATCGCTTGCCTGCAAAGAGGGTACGAATGGGTTCCCCTTGCTTGTTGATGTACCACATGACAGTAGTGTTGTCTGTTTGAATCAACACCTGTCCTGGGAGAAGTAAATCCTTGAAAGCCATCAATGCAAATTGGACTGCTAACATCTCCTTCAAGTTGATATGCAAATGTTGAAGTCTGACAGGCCACGTGTCTTGCACCCATTTTCCATTGAGGTGTGCTCCCAAGCCTTGTCAGAGGCATCTGTCGTTAGAATCTGACTCGCCTCTGGTCGGGTCACAGAGAGTCCCTTGTTTAGGTGACATTCCTGAGCCCACCACAAAAATTCTTTTTGAATGCAAGGTATTATCTGAATGACAGTGTCTAGATCTTGGCAGTGTTGTGTCCATACATTTTTGAGATACCATTGAAGCTTCCTCATATGCAATTTGGCATTGGGAAGCACCAGAATACAAGATGCCATGAACCCCAAGGCTTGAAGGACTGTCCTTGCAGTCAGCCTGGACTGTAGAGACATTTGATGGAAATAAAGAGAAAGGCTTCTTTGTTTGTCCGGGGTCAAAAAGGCCATCTGGGAAGCTGTATTCAGTCTCACACCCAGAAAGCACATGTCCTGAGAGGGTACTAGACTGGACTTTGTTTCGTTCACAGAATACCCTAGGCATCTTAACACTACCATCACATACTGTAGATGATGAAGAAGTTCGTCCTTGTGTTGTGCAATAATCAGGCAATCGTCCAAATAAGGATAAATCTGTATTCCTGTTAACCTGAAAAAGGCCATCACTGGAGCCAGAACCTTTGTGAACACTCTGGGCAGTAGATAAGCCAAAGGGCAATGCAGAGAACTGATAATGTAAATTTCAGCCCAAAACGCAGGTACCTCCTGCAACTGGGCCTGATAGGAACATGAAGATAAGCCTCTTTGAGATCCAGAGTTACCATCCAGTGATCTTTTCCCAACAGAGGTAAAAGCTGTTGTAACGTCAGCATTTTGAACTTTGGAATGTCCAGATAAGTGTTGAGGATAGATAAATCCAAAATTGGTCTCCACGTGTTCCCTTTCTTTGGTACTAGAAACAGGCGAGAATAAAATCCTAGTCCCACTTCTGACAGAGGAACTGGCTGTATAGCTCCTATTTGAAGAAGTAAAGAAATCTGCTTGTGAGCCTCTATCCTTTGCCGAGGAGGAACGTCTGGCATGCCTTTGAAAGGAGGCAATGTATGGAAATAGAACTTGTAGCCTCGGTTTATAATGTCCAATACCAATTTGTCCTGGGTGACTAAAAGCCAGTTTTGCTTGAAGAGTGCTAACTTTCCTCCCAAAGGAGCTGCCAGGCAAGAAGAATCTGGCAGCTGAAAATGCAGGCCATTGGGCCTGTTTACGAAAGGACTGGCCCCTGCCCTCACCAGGAGATTGTGCAGGCGAACTCCAAGTTCTAGGCCTGAATGTACTGTGAGCTCTGCCCCTGCCACGTCTAGATCTACCCCTAGACTGAGAATCAGAAGAAGGGTACGTCCACCCCTTAGTAGGCCAATTTCTACTAAACCTTGGAGGTTGCACCTGCAAAAAATCTTTAACAGTCTGCATAGACTTAGCCTTGTCTTCCATTTTCTTCAAAACCGACTCCACAGGGGGACCAAACAAAACTTCAGACTGTAAAGGGGCATCCAGAATTCTAGTTTTAACATGCTCGGACAAATTCTGATCCTTAAGCCAGGCGTGCCTACGAAGAACTGAACCAGTGGCAGCCACCCTAGAAGAGGCCTGTACAGCATCAAAACCACACTGCAAAGAATGCTTACCCACCTGTTCAGAGACATGTACTAAATCCTGCAATTCTTTACACTCTATGCCCTCTGCCAAAGCATCCACTTTAGATTTTAGCTGAGAAAGGAGGAAATTCTGATACTTCAACATATGAAACTGGCAATTTAAAGCCCTCATTGCTAAAGTAGAAGAGGTATACACCTTATTACCCCATCTATCCAAAGCTCTAGCTTCCTTATCTAGAGGAACTGGATTCTTTACAACAGAGGCTCTAACACCCTTAGGCCCCTGACTAATAGTTTCTGGGTCCGCCCTAGGACTCTTATACAGATATCTATGAGCCTCAGGCACCCTGTAATACCTGTCCGGTTTAACTGGCGCAGGAGGCAAAGAATCTGGATTAAGGGAAGCCTCCGAGAAAACATCTTGAACAACATCCAAAACAGGAGGTATAGCCAAGGGTCTATGCTGTGGTAAAAACAAGAATTCCCTAAGCCTCTTCCGTGAATCAGAGAAATCCTGTCCTTCCCACTTAAAATGCTCCCTCATGGAATGCAGAGTTTCTGAAAATGAAAAATCCTCTGGAGGAGAAGCAGAAGGAGTGGAATCCTCTGCATCAGAATCCGAATAAGCGGGAAAATCTTGAATATCTTCAGCAGAAGACTCTGAGTCATCTGAGGCCTGATCCAAACTTTCCAACTCTGGCTCCACCCTGGGCCTCTTATCAGGAGGGGGCATAGAACCTCTAATTAAAGTAATCAAATCTTCTGCCATTTTAAGCATGTGCTTTTAGGCACAGACCCTGAAATATCTGGAGGGACACCAGAGGAAGGCAAAACAGACCTGCCCTTAGAAGAAGCCTTAGGAATAGTAGCAGAAGGCCTAACCACCTTAGGCATAGAAGGGAGAACAGTAACCTGAGAGGCCCCTTCAGCTTGACCTGACTCCTGTGAGGCCACATCCTGCAAAATCAAAGTTTCCCCCTGAGACTCAACAGAAACTTCAGCCGGATCCACCTGTTCCACTGTAGCTTCTGCAGGACCGGCGTCCGAAACGGACGAATCAACCTGTCTAGGTTTCAAGGATTTGTCTTTGCGCTTCTTCGTGGAAGCGGGCGTCTGAGGATCCGACGGCATATTATAATTACACCGCTTACCAAAGACTAACCTAGCGCAATCTAACCTTCTTTTTATGGTGCGCTTATTAAACCTAGTACAAAACCGACACCCGACTACGTCGTGGTCCGGTCCCAAACAAGGAATGCAAAGAGAGTGATAATCCCTATGCGGTATCTGTTTCCCACAAGAAATACAATTATTCACTTTCTGACATCCGGAATTAACTGAGGCAAGAAAAAACAAAAATATTCCCCAACGGGGTACTTAGCCCAACTTGGTTTCGGTCTGAAACTCAGAATACGAAAATTTCAGAACGCCGAACGGCACTTGCAACGCTGCTTCTGCATCGGACCATGCGGCAAAAAAGACTGAGGATATGACGTCGGTCATGCGCTTTTATACCCTGACGCTCTGATGTCAGATCTAAGCGCCCATGACCAACGTCAGCCTAATACTTTGGTATTCGGGCCGACCGAGGACAGCGGACTACCCATATGTAAGGACTGCAGCAATGTGAGATGAAGAACATCAAACTATTTCTAAGTGGATTGGCCATTGTATTGCTTTTTGTTATTCTCATCATGGTAAGGAGATTCCGGCTGGAATCAGACCTCATTCCACTAGGGCTACTGCCACTTCTACTGCTTTTTTAAGGGGTGTAGCTACTAAAGATATTTTGGAAGCAGCTACTTGGAGTTCAGTGCACACTTTTTCTAAACATTACCATCTCCCTCTTTATTCCAAATCTAGGGCTGGGTTTGCCACTGCAGTCTTACAGGGCATGTTAGCAGCTCCCAATGCTTTATGATTTTGCCAACCTCCCTTTACCTTTGCTTTGGGATTCTACCCACAGGTTATGACTGCAGCAATGTGAGATGAAGAACGTAGTACAGTTTTGTACCTACCATAAATGTAGATGTTCGAAGATCCACATTGCTGCAGTTCAATTTACCCTCCCTCCTTCCCCTCTGTAGTTTGGAGTGGTTGTATGGTTTGGGTTGTAAATATTGTTTGTACATGGGTTTTGGAGGTTTTTCTGTTTTTGGCTATGGCCTTTCTTTTTAGGGCCTTCTGACATCTGGGGCAAGAAAGACTGAGGATATGACGTCGGTCATGCGCTTTAATACCATGGCGTACTGACGTCAGATCTGAGCGACCATGACCGACGCCAGCCTAACACTTTGGTATTCGGGCCGACAGAGGACAGCGGACTACTCACAGGTTATGACTGCAGCAATGTGGATCTTCGAACATCTACATTTATGGTAGGTACAAAACTGTACTTTTTAAGGAGTCCTTTCAAGATTAACTTGTTTTTCCTTTCACTGAGTCCCCGGTCGAAGAATTTCTACAAATCCCACATGGGGGATCCAGTGAAAGGTGGGAGACATTCAAGCAATAGACACAAATCATGGCCATCAGAAAGCGGTAACGTAGGGTCGCATTCCGTACATTGTTTGAAACCAACATTACTTTTCTTATCCAACATAACAATATGGAGAAGAACGACAGTACCGAGGAGTTAAAGCTACACAGAAGGAAAAAGAGAGAAAAGAAGGATTACCAACGATGGTAATGAAGAATTACCTCAAAGGTATGAAAAAGGTAATAAAAGGGAAGAAAAACTATAGGGAGAGAGTCAAAGTTACGATAGGGTAGGAGTATAGAGATAGTAAAAGTGATTGAAAACTTTTTAAGCACCAACAGTATAGAAACTTTCAAAAAATTGTTCACTTAGCTGAGAGAGTGGCTTGAAACAGCTGTACAGCTACACTGCAAAAAAAGATCTGGGGTAACAGGGAGCAGAGCATTCTGGGTAGGATCTTGGCTCGAGAATTTTTGGCTGACACGAGCTTGGTATGAGGCCGGCTCAGTTCAGAGAAAAGAACCGATAATCTAACAGTAAGGAATGAACGAAGATTAACATCAGAAGGTACCTTAATAGCACATGGATTTGCCTCTGTAATCATCCTACATGAATCCACCCCTTTATCACTATCCTCTCTTCCCTACTACCATAACTCACTTAACTGTTTTGTATTGTGCAATTACCCTCTGAATATAACCCAATGCGTAATGTGAATTCTTTCAAATGTTTTACTGTGTATTTCTTTGCTATGTTTTTCTTCAACGTTATAATGCCTCTTACTATATTGTACTATGGAGTTTTAACTATTTTACTGTATATTTTTCACTGTATTCATCTTCAATTTTGTAATTTTTTCTTGCTTACTTATACTGTGGATCTTTTCTCCCCAGGCCTCCACTGAAAAAGAGCTTTTGCTCAGATGGACTATTCCGGTTAACAAATGTCAAACAAGTTGAGGATAGAATGAAAATTGACATCAGGTGCGCCTCCTCTTGCACGTCCTCTTCCAATGGATCTCCTTGGGGGGCGGGGGTGTTCAAGGGAGGTATCAAAAGACAGAGGGAGTGCCTCTCTGGGGACTGACTGGAAGATAAGTGGAACTTGCCATCCCTGCGAAATAAAAGCTTGACGGACTCACAGTTTGGAACAGAAAAAGGGAATGGAAGGTGGATACAAGGAATGATGGACCAAATCTCTAGAAAGAGAAAAAGCCCTTTCCATAACCTCAAAGGCAGATGGACCAGGAGAAGCTGCAACCATTCGGACCAGAGCAGAGACTTCCAGTACAGGAAGATCACAACTCCAACCACATCTGTGCCTGGAGAAGAGAACCAGACCTGAGCTATCCAGTGCAGAGGCTCCAAGGGGCAGGGATGGCTCCAGTAACACTGGAGTAGATCCTGGGTCCCACAGATCAGATGCTATGGTTCAGGGACCCATTCCGATTCAAAGGAATAGGAGCAGAACTAGTCAAGGATGTTGTCACAGTCAAGAAAGAAATCCTCTATGGATCCAACTCCAGAACACCTGGAGCGGTCGGATTTTGGCAGCTCCAAAACCGAAAGATATATCAGAGAAGGAGATAATACTGTGTCAGTAGTGGTCGAAGACTCTCAGAACCAATAGTGGATGAAGCTGAAATAACCTCTGTCTGAATCTCAGCTCCAAGGCACTTTCACATTATCCTATCCATAGCCACTTTGGAAAAACACCTGAAGAACCTGAAGGATCTGACAGACTGGGGGGGCTTGGAATGTTTTAAGAACCTGAAGGATATGACAGACTGGGGGGCTTGGAATGTTTTTTGGAGTTTGCACAAAGGGAGACTGGAGGCCAAGGGAGACTGGAGGCCAAGGGAGACTGGATCCAAAATTAACTCTGGCGAGCGAGCTATTGGAGTATATATGTACTAGGTTTCTGATCCCAATGCTTGGGATCCAAAACCTGAGCTGTGGGGCTTGCTGGAATGATTGGATCTGAAGCTTCAGGATCTGGAATGTATACTTTTGGATTTGAGGATGAAGGACCTGATATTTTTGAAACTTTCAAAGGTGGTTCCAAAGAAGTCCTGGGGGACTTT
>NC_056737.1:224551272-224623772 GCF_019279795.1 Protopterus annectens
AGGAGAGACTACTGTCCACCTGTGTTCCAAGGTCTCTTATCACAATTTCAAAGTTAAGCATTCTACCACCTATGTGGTAGCTCATGGGTACAGAGACTTTACCAAAAGGGATGACAATGCACTTTTTGGCACTGAGCTTCAGGCCATGGTTTTGACACCAGGCATCTGTCTCAGTGAGGCCCTTTTGCAGGATGTTCACATAGTTAGGAGTTTTGATTATGGCTCCTAGTTTGCAGTCATCTGCAAACTTTGTTAGCCAAAGACCTTCTGTGTAAGCCTGTACTTCAAAAAAGTAGATACCAAACAGGAGAGGACACAGGACTGAACCCTGTGGTACTCCACTTGTCACGGGTCTGAAGTCGGACTTGGGAGTCTGCTACTTTCACAGTGTGGGTTCTGTTCAGCGAGCCAGTTGGCAACCCATCTTGTGACATAGGGATTTATACCTAGTTTAGTGAGTTTATCTATAATTCTAGAGTGGGGGATGGTGTCAAAAGCCTTCACGAGATCTAGATAGGCTGTGTGAACCGCCTTACCCTCGTCTATGGCTTTGGTGACTGCTTCAAAGGAGTCCATCAGGTTTACGAGACATGGTCTGCCTTTTACAAACCCCGACTGGGTGGGGTCCAGAATTTGGAGATTACCAATATCTTTATTTATAAGTTCCATGATGATACGTTCCGTGGCCTTGCAGTGTTAGGCTAATGGGGCGGTAGTTTCCAGGGTCCGTGGTGGCTCCCCTTTTGGGGAGTGGGATAACAGTCACTGTGCGCCATTCAGTGGGCACAAAGCCTGAGGTGAGGCTATCATTGAACATGGTGTTAGATGGGGTGCCAGTTCGTTCTGTAGTTCATGTAGAACGCAGTCTGGGATTTTTTCAGGTCCCATGGATGGTGTGTTCTCGGCTTTGGTGAGTGTGGTTTTTACCTGTGCAGCTGTGATTACAGGAACTTTGCATTCTTCTGTTATAGAGATGGGCCCTTTAGGGGGTGAGAGGGGGGTAAAGTTAAAGTCGGTTGGCTGCCAAAAAAGTAATTAATAGAAAAATAGAAATCAATGACTAAACAACTATATTTGCAGTACTGATTAATATAAACAAGATAAAGGAAGTGGAAAATGAATCTCTAGAAAACTGAAGGAGCAAATAACATAGAAGTAATGGAAATTGTGAGAATACATGTAGAATAAATGTTCAGGGGAGTGAGGTTTAAGGGAATGCAGGACTTCAGCAATTTATGTAATGTTGGTTGGACAACTTCAAAGAAAAAAATATATGTGATGTACAATAATATGTAAATGGAAAAAATGTTTATATGGATATTTTTTCTGTTAATATATGTTTAAAGACAATTTAATAAACATGTTAAGGAAAAAAAAAAAAGACGCTCACTGGAAGTAATAGATTTGATCAATCCAACACCAGGGAAGTACATATTCTACAGATGGTTTACTCTGGTATGGTCGAAAGGGGTCGGGTCGAACAGTTGCAACATCGGAAAAGAATAATGAATTTGGAAACATCAGAAGACCGGAATGTCAAAAATAGTAAACATGAAAATGCGTATACAACATTATAAACATTCCCATATTCCAGCCGTGTTAGTTAGCTTACCTCTACTATTTTGCAGGGTGGCTATGCCCCCCCTGCACCCCCCCCACACCCCCTGCACATTAAATATACCAACTCAGAGATCGCACTGCGGTGAGGAATGGGCTACTTCCCTGTTCCTCACTGAAGTATGACCTCACTCCACAGTCTCAGCACATCGTTTGCCAAAAGGTCGAGTGCACCATGCAACTCAACTAAATGTGGTCGACCACTATTGGGTCGATTTCCTGCCCCTTGGAAACTGTGGTTTTGGACATCGGCCGTTTGACTTACAGCCATCCACGCAAGTCGTAGTAAACACTACAGATGATACTGAATGTGTCTAGTCTGGCAGTATTTTTAAAGTTTAGAACGGTTTTAGCCAATTTTCTTTTGTTAGAGTGGAGTGTGCAGCACTGGGAGCTATTATTTCCTGAAGTGAGCCAACATTAAGGAGTTTCTATTGGATGCTGGATGCCTATGCATTGGTATATTTTACTGCTAGACTCTGCTTGTTTGAGCAGAGCTGCAAATTGTGCATCACCATAACAATTCAAACTGTATAGTAGCCAATGGGTGGTTTTCTAAAATTCCCCTTAAAGGTGACCTAAACCAATTTTCTGCTACTGGCTAGTGTGCTTGCTTTGAGTTTTCCATGATTAGTGTTGCTGTAAATAGTGTGCATCTGTACAGCACTGCTATTAGTTGCTCTTAGCTGCACTAAAAGCAGCAGCACAGTGTTGGGCAGCAGTGAACAACCTTAGGGACTTCAAAACAAACAGACGACCTTAAACTCTACAGCGAGTTGTTCAAGTTTACTTTTAAATATCAACATTCCTCATACAGCTTGAACTAATACTTAAGCAACAGATTTCAACTACCAACTACAAGAAATGTATATCCGGCAGACCCTACCAGAATCAAATGCAATGGCAAATTAATAAAATACCTAAACAAAGTGACCCTAGTGGTTTACTAGTATAAATAAAGCGACCCTAGTGGTTTACCAGTATAAATAAGCTTGATAACTAAAAGGAAAAAAAAAAGCGTCTAAAATTCTACAACAAATCTAAATCTACCCACATCGAAAACTAACAAAACAGCGAGCCAACAAGAAAGTAAAAGCTACCATTAGGAAGATCAAAGCCAAACACAAACTGAAATCAGCACAACATATGCAAGGCCAAAGGTAGTCCCTGAAGTAAGAACTTCTCATGTAACGCCTATTCATAAGAATGTCCTAGCCTAGATCAACTGAACTAGTCAAATATGAAAAGTCATGGAACTGATAAATTCATAAACTATATCAAAAACCTGATATACAGTTAGACCCTCTCCAGTTTGTTTTGTCAAAAGGAGATCACATCTACTTAAATTTAGTAAACTTCTTCAAAATGTTCACAGTCAGTGGATAGTGGTCATTCAGGTCACAGCCTATATGGATCTAGCCAAGGCAATGGACACAATCCCCCACACTGCTACTATAAATAAGCTATGAGATCTCAATGTAAATCCATATGCAGTAAGGTGGATGAAAGAAGAGACTCAATTAAAATTGGCAGGTGTCTCCTCAGAAACTAAGAAGGTAACCAGCACTGTCTCTAAGGCCTTGGTACAAAGACCCCTCCTTTTTGACATATGCCTCTCCGACCTCCAAACCATAAACCCAGACCTACGGCCAATCACTCTTGCCAAGAGCTGCAAGCTGGGTGTTACTGTCCAATCATCCCTTGATGCATTATTACAATAACAAGAAACACTTCCTACAAATGAATACTGTACTGAAAAAAACTAAATACAAAAAGTGCAGTACTGTCACAGTTGGAAAACTCTCAGCCTCAAGTTACAGTACAGCTAGTCCCCATTTCAAAGTGATATGGTAGTCAGGGATCCAGACATCTTGGTAGACAAACAACTCCCTCTCCTTTGAACACAAATGTCACAGAAATAGTCATTTGTGACAAGTACACTCCTTTTTTTTTTTTAAATTGTGTGTGAACTTTAAAACACTACACAAAGACTAATGAACATTACATTTAATAAAATAAATTTTCCTCCCTACTGCCCTTTTTCTTCCTGCCTAGAGGCAAATAAATAAAAATGTATATACCCTTTACGTCCTATATTCAGCATTTCCATTCTGAAAAAGTACAAGTTCCACCAGTCTTGTAAAGGAAAACAAATTACTTACTAGATAAACATTCCAAACAGACAAATATTATTTTGGTCAAATGTTCATTGTATGCAACATGTGCCAAATTACTACAGCTCAAAAGGACCTTTACATAAAATTCAGGTATACTAATAATATGTATAGAGGTGATCAAAAATGCAAACATTAAACAATTCTTACCCACCAGGAACCTATAAATGAGCAAGATTACCACATGATGCAAACAAGGATTACAAGAATTAACAAAGCCTATTCTTGTAGGGAAAAAAAAGATAAACTATTAAGAGAATCTTTATTGAATTACCCTACATATGTATGATTTTATGGCTTGCACTTGCTGAAACCACAAGGCTTGAAAACGAACATAAAATACAGAATCAGTTCTCTTATTGTTCTAATTTCCATTTTGACACAGCTGAGAGATTAGAGAATTTAAGCGAAGAACATTTTTGAAACAGAGTTACATCCCAAAGAAATCTTTGTTTTGTGTAGAAATTAATAAAAAAACATATAAATAAAGACTTCCAAGATGGCTGCACACTGAGTAACAGCTTAACTGTAGCTCTCCCACTGTGAAACAGTAACTCAGAGAAAGCCAGTAGACTTTTGAGTTTACGAATAAATTTTAGTAACTGGCTAGTAAGTGTACTGCCTGGATGCCAGGAAAAAAAAAAGATACATAGCACCTGGGAAATCAGCTACAAAAAGCGAGGAAGAAACTGACTGGTGAAAATTCTGCAGTTGTTCAGCAAAAAGCAATGCAACCTCCAGACATGACTTCCAGTAACCTACAGGAAGATATAAGACAACTGCACAAAGACCTGGTTAAAATATACTCCATCAGTATTTTGTTTATCAAAAACAAAATGCTGGACAAAATGGAAAAAAGGCTGGCTGAATATGAGGCTGCTTAGAAGAGACATTTAAAAAAAAATAAATAAATTGGAGGACACAGCACATAAGAAAAAACAGAGATTTTCAGCTATACCAACCAAAGAAAGAAACTGGAAAGAATAGACTGCATTAATTTTACAAAAGCACATATAAGCAACTGGACTGGTATTCCACAGTAGTTGTTAGTTGAAAGGACACAGTATGCATGCCCCAAACCTGGCTATGAGAAAATAACCTAGACCTTTAATAGTAAAGACGAAATCCTACCAACAGAACGAGTGGATTCTGACAAAACTGTGGCAGGACGACAAAATACTAAAAGTGGGAGACAGCAAGAGTGTTTGTAGAGAATGATTACTCATTGTACACCAGGCAGAAGGAGTAAATTTATTCCACTATTCAAGGAATGTCAAAATGCAGGTGTGACATTCAAACTGCTGCACCCAGCTATCTTCAAGGTATTCTTTCCTGGAGGGAAATCATTTTTGATTGAGTACATGCAAAGGAGGAAATACAAAAATTTGTCCAACAAAAAGAGAGCTGTGAAACACAAGATTCTGCTTCTTGTTCTTCTGGTAATAAAGACCATGGAGAGGCTGTACCTGTAATAACTTTTCCACCGTTTCAACCAAAAATGTTGGAGAGAAGAACAGAGCACAAGAGAAGACTAGAAGAATTGAGAGCATGTTGGAAATGAAGCAGACACAGGATTTGGGAAATGGAGATGAACAGTAAAAAAATAAAACCAGTAACTTTATGTGGGATTACAATGCAATAATTTGTGAAATATGACAGAACAAGAAAACTGGAAATATTGGACTTTTTCAGCACTTGCTGGACTTGTGGCAGCCTAGTATGTGCCCTACTTCAGGTCATTAATTTTCATAAAAATGCTTCAAGCGGACAAAGTTAAGTTTTTCTTAATAGTACTATTTTTGGGGTGTATGGTTTTCTTTGCATGCTATAAAGTTCTCAATTACAAGTGTAATGGGGATTGTAAATACGTGCTGCTGTTTTTTTTCCTCTCTCTTTCTCCCTTTTTTCCTCTTCCTCCCTTCTCTCTCTTCTTGCTCAGTTTTAAGAAATGTAGACACTGCAATGTAAAAAAAAAATAGTCTGGTTATTTCTTTCTTTTAATGTGCTTCTTCTCATTCTTGCATAGGGGAATGACTGGATTAAGAGCATGCAGTAGAAGCACAGGCTGCACCATGCATCTTAGCATGGATAATCTTTCTTTTAGGTTAACTCAAGTCTGCAAGTATGGCTGTCAGTTTGGGACATTTGTTCCTACTAGGAGGGTAAAAACTTCAATATTTGAAGATGTATATAGTTTTGTGTGAAAGTATTAAAACAATAGGTTTTATGCATTTTTTTCTGAGCTTTCACTAAAAAGTTTTGTAAGATATGCCATAGGCTCAAATGGATATGAGAACAAACAACTATATAAAAATTCAACTTGCCAAACAGTGTATGCATGTAACACAAAAGATGGAACTAGACATTTAACAAAAAAGGTGTAATACATAAACAAGTGGAAATAATGACTTTTTAATGCAATGATGCTTTCTGTAATGTCTTAAAATGTAAACGGTCTCACAGACAAATACAAAAAAGAAAGAAAAGTGAACTATATTAAAAATGTAGAGTGCAAATAGCTATGTTACAGGGAAGACGCTTGGAAAGTGAACATGTGAATTTGATAAAGAAAGGTTTTTCAGGATGGTTATTCAGTGGAATATCTGGGACAAAAAAAAGAGGAGTACTTGTATTAATTGCAAGAGGAGCTCCAATAGCGATAGAAGAGGATAAAAAGAAAATAATGGCAGATTTGTACAGTTAAGGGGCTACTAGTAAGTGAGGAGGATTACAGTGGCATGCATTTATATTCCACCAAAAACTGCTATAATGGAGCTTAAGAAAATTCTGGGAGAAAATCAGTTTTCAGCAAGGAAGATTACTTATAGGTAGGGACTGGAAGTTGGTTTGCAGCAGTGCAGATGTGCCTGGAGGGCCCAGACGGTAAAGTATAACAAAACAGGGTAGACCAGTTGTTTTACATTAAGAAGGTTTGTGGTCTGCACTGTTGTGGCAGGACAGGTAGCTTACATCCTTCTAAGTTGGGAGTTGCAGATTGAAGGCTTAGTGTCTATTATTCTAAAAAGTACATTAGTTCTAGTTTAAGCACTTGGGCTTTGGGCCAGTTATTCTACATTAAGAATGTGCAGTCTGCACTCTTACGGGAGGTGAGGGTAAATTCTGCCCTTCTGAGCTGGGAGTTTCTGGTTAAAGGCTTATTGTGCCTGCGTATTTGAACCGTTTCTTTCTGAAATTGGTATGCCTTGTTTGTTGTAGCATAGACTAAATTCAGACCTGCTGAATCTAGCTTTGTTTGTACAACTTTAGCACTAATCCAGACCATCTTTTTTTGGAGAAGGTTCCCCTGCACCCAAGTGAGAGGAGTGTGCAGTTAGAACTTGTCTGATCGAAGTCTACTGGAACGGGGCTCAGTTTTTAGTTTTTTACAGGTTAATTTGTTTAAATCAATCAGTTTGCTCATTTGCTACTGTTATATTAAAAAATATATATATATACACTTTAACCCTAGCTAAGTGATGATGCATAAACTATTCCCGGAACAATAAAAAGTCTGCTCTTCAAAATTTTCCCTTAGAACGAGCCAGTTTTTTTTAGTTTTAGCACTAAAATCTGTTTCTTTGAGCTCAGCACTTGTTCAGAACTCGTAAGCACTAAATAAGCTACAAATTACTACAGCACTCAACTTTCCTCACTTGTCTAGAGGAAAACAGTTTTTAGTACTTAATAAGCACCTATCCAGACATGTCTAAAGATCGGCTTCCGGTGTTTTCTCCTATCTACCCGATGAATCTGCGCATCTTGGGGCAATGCAGCAATTGCCTCGTGTACACAGACAACCCTCTCCTACCACCCAACACTACAACCTGTGAGAGATGCACTTATATAGCCAAACTGGAAGCAAAGCTCTCTTCACCCAAGACTGGACTAGACAGTCAAGACGAGATGGTAAACACTTGCACCACACCACACTCATCACATAGTCCCTCAAAACCTACACCACCAAAACACACAAAGAAACACGAAACACACCTACATTCGTGGAGGCTCTCAATAAAAATCTGCTCAAGCAACAGAGACCTCCAAAGCAGAAACGCAAGCAACCTCCAACACAACCCAAATGACACATAGCCCACAAACTCACACTCTAGTCATAGGTGACTAAGTCAGGCACATTGATGTTCCGCTCACCAGGCTAAACAAGGAGAAAGTTACTGTCAGCTGCCTGTCAGGTGCCAGGATCCGCCACAACGCACGCACTCAGATCAATCTACAAGTACAAATATGACTCTGTCATTGTCCTTGTTGGTGTGAATGACCGGAGACGTACCTCCCTAGACTACATGAAGAGAGATATGGAGGGGCTCTCTGATCTTTTAACCCAGGCAGGTATGACCCTAGCCCTGAGTAGCATCCTGCCATCACTCAGAATGATACCACAGTACAAGGACAAAATGATAGACTTCAACAATTGGCTAAGCTTCTGGTTTCATTTTATGGGGATCCAGTATCTGCCTGGGACGACATGATCGACAGACCACAATGCTTTGCCAGAGATGACATGCACATGTCACTCTTGGGATTCCGGATACTGGCTAAGGCTCTTGCCACCCCTATAGTGCCTTTTTTAGGCAAGGTTCAAATGACAAATTCACCACAGTAACAGGTACAAGCAAGCAAAATCTGAGGATAATGCTACTCAATGCTAGAAGTCTAAACCTCAAAATGCACTCACTCGAGGCACTCCTTAAAATGGAGAACATCAATATTTGTGCAGTGACAGAGACGTGGTTCAAAGCTCCAGAGAGCACCCCTGCATTACCAGGTTATAATTCATACCACACCTTTCGGCCACCTAACCCATACCGAAGCACTAAAGGCGGAGGCGTGTTCATGTTCATTAAGGATATCCACACCTCCAGCCTAGTTGCACAGCATAATGCATCAGAGAATATCCAAGTGCAACTAACTCGGGGCAAGACCGCAATCCAAATTGTAGCTTGCTATAGACCCCCCACCATACCCCAGGATTCCCACTCCTCATTTCTTGATACACTGGAAAATATTACGGTACAACCCAACACCCTAATAATGGGCGATTTCAACAACCCCACCATTAACTGGGAAAACTACTCATGTACCAACTCTTTTGCTCAACGTTTTCTGGAATTCATAAATTCCAATGCCTTGGATCAACTTGTTCACACCCCCACCAGGGGAAGCAACATCCTAGAGCTGGTCATTACCAACATGGGCGACTGGTGTTCCACACCAGAGGTCAATTCCTCGTTGGGCAGATCTGACCACAAGCTAAATCACCCTAGACATCCACATCCCGCCCCCATTAGGGAAACCACCGTAAAAAAACTTCTCCAAAGCCAACTTCACATGTCTTAAGTCAGAAGCGGCAAACTTCATGACACCCATGCAGACTGACAGAGGTACGACTGCGGAATCCTACACAAATGCACTTTATAAGCACTTACACGAGTGCATGGATCATGCTATCCCTAACAGAACCAAGATGGTATCCTCCAAAAAAAGGAAGCCTATCTGGTCGTCCTCTGCCATAAACAAACTCTACAACAGAAGAAAAACTGCTGCAAGAGTGTAAAATCCCATGACTGGTGGAGCTCCCTGGTCAGCCTCAGTAAGAAGCCGAGATCCCTCATAAGATCCTCCAAAGCTAATTATGAAAACAAAACTGCCACCGACTCTAAAGATAACAAAGCATTCTATAGCTATGTCAAGAATCTCAATGGCAACACTCTAATCTGCTCTGAATTACAGCACAATGGCACTAACTATACAGAACCAACTGATATTGCCAACATCCTGGAAGATAGGTTCAGTGCTAACTTTACCCCCTCTCACCCCCTAGAGGGCCCATCTCTATACCGGAAGAATGCAAAGTTCCTCTAATCACAGCTGCACAGATAAAAAACACAAACACACTCTCCAAAGCAAAGAACACAATATCCATGGGACCTGACAATATCCCAGGCTGCGTTCTACACAAACTACAGAACGAACTGGCACCCCACCTAAGTACCATGCTCAATCATAGCCTCACCTCAGGCTTTGTGCCCACTGAATGGCACACTGCGATGGTTATTCCACTCCACAAAGGGGGAGCTACGACAGACCCCGGGAACTACCACCCCATTAGCCTGACAAGCCTGGTCTGCAAGGTCATGGAACGTATCATCATGGAACTCCTAAACAAAAGACATTAATAATCTACAAACGCTGGACCCCACCCAGTTCGGGTTTGTAAAAGGCAGATCATGTCTCCTAAACCTGATGAGACTTCTTTGAAGCAGTCACCAAAGCCATAGATGAGGGTAAGGTGGTTCACACAGCCTATCTAGATCTTGCCAAGGCTTTCAATACCATCCCCCACTCTGGATTTATGGATAAACTCACTAAACTAGGTATAAATCCCTATGTCACAAGATGGGTTGCCAACTGGCTCATGGACAGTACCCACACTGTGAAAGTAGCAGACTCCAAATCAGACTTCAGACCAGTAACAACTGGAGTACCACAAGGTTCCGTCCTGGGTCCTATCCTGTTTGGTATATACTTTTCTGAAGTACAGGCTAACAGAGAAGGTCTTTGGCTAACAAAGTCTGCAAATGACTGCAAATTGGGAGCCATAATCAAAACTCCTAACGATGTGGATATCCTACAAAAGGGCCTCACCGAGACTGATGCCTGGTGTCAAAGGCATGGCCTGAAGCCAAATGCCATAAAGTGCATTGTCATCCCCTTTGGTAAAAACTCTGTACTCATGAACTACCACATAGGTGGTAGTCTAAGTGTGATAAGAGACCTTGGGACACAGGTGGACAGCAGTCTCTCCTTTGATAAATCACTGCCACAGTGGTCAGGAAATCCTTCAACGTGGCACACCTCATCACAAAAGGTTTCTCATCCAGACAAAAAAAAAAAAAAAAAAAGTCATTTTTCCCCTCTACACATCACTCATTAGACCCATTATAGAGTACAGCGCCCCTTTTGGTATGTATCTCAGAAGACATCTACAAAAACTGGAGAGGCCACAGAAATACCCCACAAAGAGGATTATTGGTCTCAAACAGATACCCTACGCAGACCATCTCAAAAAACTCCAACTTTACTCTGTCGCATATCGCCTACTCAGAGGCAATCTCTGCCTAACATACAAAGCTATGTCAAACCCAGAGCTGTTGGACATGCTCCACTTAAAGAAATCCCAATTCCTCCGAACTACACACTGTAGGGACCTAAACCTTGTCACCACAATAAACAGAACATGCTGGAGGGATAAATTCCTGTCCCAGAGACTTCCCATACTCTGGAACAGACTACCTATCTATGTCAAACAGAGCTCCTCATTAGCACTCTTCAAGAAAAATCTTGATTGGATGGGAAATAGGAAATTCACCCCAGGGATCACTTCTGTGGCTCTGCTCGACAGGGGCACAGGAAAATAATTTTCTTGTGTGGCGAAAGCCAGGGTACCTTTTGGGCTAGACTTGTATAGGCCCTAGGGCCAATAGCTTAGTACCTACCTACGAATCCAGTACTGAATAATTTTAAACATTATGAATTTTAGCTGCCTTATGTGCAAGTAAAGATAAACCAGGTTGATAATCTTAGAAGTCATATTTTGTAATGTAACAAAGTATTACCAAAAGTTGCAATTCCAAATAAAAATAGCAGAAAAAAGTTATTTATGGGTCTTTCATGTAATAACGGCATTTAGTACTCAGGAGGAGAATAATTTCCCCCATCAAATTCTGGTGGTAGCCTCACTTCAAAAAAAGTTTGATAACGTCTTTAATTTTGGAGTATCACCTTAGAGATAGGGGAAAACAAGTCTGTTTTGAATAAAAATTGACCAACTGGGATAATTTTTTCAATATAAACAAGGTTATTCTTTTGACAAAAAGATAAATTAACATTCCTCCAATTTGTAGAGGTAAATATATTTTCATCTTCTGCCAGGTTATCAGTCTACAGAATATAACCAACCAAAAAACTTTAATGCCTACTAATCGAGAAAGATACATCAACTTTAAATTTATTCTTGTAATCTAAACAAATATAAGCAGTGCTAAAAAAGTGTCAATTATTTGATTCAATATGGTATTAAAAAAGAATGTCAAACAAAATGTCAACTGCATAAGCTCTACATTTATTAAACCATTATTAACTGTAATAGGAATTTTTGCAATATTAGCTGCTATCATACTGAGAAAGTACATAGGGGATACAGTGCAACTTTGCTGGATCCCCCCTCTTGTAATATGTTGGATATAAAGCCATTTAAAAAAGTACAGTATTCTGTAGATGTAACTACATATTTTAATTTGATAAAGGCTGGGTTGACTGTAATCCGTTTCAAAAATAAATGAAAAAAGACAGATATAATCAGGGGCTCTCTTTGCATTCAGAGAAAGAAAATGGTTGCTGCAAGTGGTAAACTTGTTTTACATTTGAAATTAAAAACAAACAGTTTTAGGTAAGTTGCTGTTTGCATTTTCCTGCAAGGAATAAATCCAAGTAGATTTTAATGCAATTGTGTAGTTATAATTTTAGGCACAAAAATAAAAAGTATTACATATAATTAAGTAATGATTACAAAATATACAAAGACATCTTCATCCGATTTCTTCCGTACAATGGTTTTGGATACGGAGTGAAAGGCTCAACACCGGATGGTGAATTAATTAAGGTTTCATAAGATATAAAAGTTTTGGAACTTGCTCCTTTGAGAATATTTTGTAAAATTCTTCTGGGATTGAATCTGGTCCCACAGCTTTAGCATCAGTGAAGGATGCAATTAAATTGGTTTGTTAAATCAGCAGATAAAGACTAAAGCAAATTAATCTCAAGAATGAAAGACATGCGAGTAAAAGCAGATTTTCCAGATCTAACTAAAAAAGAAGTTATGTATTCACCATAACGTTCCATATACTGGTAGTCCAGATCCTCTGCTTTGACTCTGCCGATTTTCAAGCTCGAAGACTTCTGGTTGGCTCGTGGCTAAGCAGGTATCCCATGGTGCACCAGTGCAATCCCCAGATCTTGTTTGCTGCTCACTAGAAACAGAAAAAAAAAAAAACCTAACCAAACAAACCAATACTAAAGGATCACCAGCCAGGAGAATTAAACTATTACCTCCAGATCTTCCAGGATGGGGGCAGGAGGGCGGGTTGGTAAAAATGAAGGGTGAGATGGACTACCAACATGGAACGTTATGGTGAGTACACAACTTCTTTATGTTAGGTAGTCCAATCTCACCTTCATTTTTACATATGGGGCAGCGCCCCTAGCATCTTATACTTGGGTGGCTCATTGGAAAATACTCCTGAGCACTGTGGAGCCAAAGGATGCTCTGCCTCTGGATGCCAAATCCAACTTATAATGAGTAATAAAGGTGTGAGGGGTAGCCCACGCAGCTGCTGCACAGATATAATCAAGTGGTACCCTGGCTTGAAAGGCTGCAGAGGTAGACAGAGACCTAGTAGAGTGAGCCTTAATCCTTTGGGTAAGGGTCTGCCCTCCGAATTGTAGATGAAGGCTATGCAACTAGAAATCCAATTAGAAAAGGTCACCTTAGAAACTGGTAAGCCCAATCTGGAGTCAGAAAAAGAAATAAATAACTAGTCTGACTTCCGAAATTCTTTGGTCCGTTGCAAATAAAAACATAGCCATCTATGAATGTCCAGCTGGTGGAAACGATATTCAGCTGCATTACACTAATGGGGAAAGAAAACTGGAAGCTCAATGGACTGATTTAAGGTGGCAGAACAAATGTTGGGAACAAACGAAGGATTGGTACGTAAAGATACCCTGTCTTTAGGGAAGATTAAATAAGGTGGCTTAATAGACAAAGCTTGTAGCTCAGATGCACATCTGGCTGACGTAATAGCCACTAAAAACACAGTCTTCCAAGACAAATATTTTAAAGAAAATGAGTGAGTGAGAAGGTTCAAAGGGAGGGGAAAGTTTATGTCCCAAGAAGCCACAGGTTCTTGTAATGGTGGTCTCAGCAAAGTGGCTCCTCTCAAGAAAGTCTTGCATAGCTTATGAGACATAAGGTTGGCATTTGGAAACACTAAATAAAAATGAGAGATTGCCACCAATTGTACTTTGATGGTGGCTGCGGCAAATCCCTGCTGAAAAAGCTCCGAAAGGAACTCCAGAATCACTGGAATGGGAGCGGTGTAAGGATCTAAGTTCATTTTCTGTGCCCAAATAGAAAACCTTTTCCATTTACTGTCATACAGCCTTCTGGCTGAGGGTTTATGCGAGGATAAGAATATGCTCACTGATGAAGAAACTTCATGAAGTGTGACTAGAGATGGAACTGGAGCAGCCATGCTGTCAATTTGAGGGTGTGGAGAACGGAATGTAGTGAACCCGACGTGGGTCAACAGATCTGGAACTGGGTCCAGAATCCAAGGATCATCCAGGAGA
Organism: Protopterus annectens; assembly: GCF_019279795.1. Lineage (NCBI taxonomy): Eukaryota > Metazoa > Chordata > Ceratodontiformes > Protopteridae > Protopterus > Protopterus annectens. The sequence goes on from NC_056737.1 coordinate 224,565,492, forward strand.
AGATGCTCGAGGAAGGAGAACCAGACCTGACGAGGCCAGTAAGGAGCAATGAGGATCAACTTGCTTCCAGCCGATTGGGGATAAGAGGGAATGGAGGAAAGGCATATAGAAGTCCCGTGAGCCAATCGTGGACCAGAGCGTCTCTGGGAGTTTCCCTTGGAGGGGGAATTAGGGAAAAATAGCTGACAAAAAGGTCGCAAGGCTGTCCCCATCTCCGGAAAATCTGTTACACTATTTCCCATTTCAGAGACCACTCGTGATGCAGTAAGATTGCCTGGCTTAGCTTGTCAGCTATCACGCTGGTTGTCCCCGGAATGTGCATTGCCACCAGAAAGCGCTGGGAAGAAATTGCCCATTCCCAAACTCGCATGGCCTCTCGACACAGTGGGTAAGATCTGGTACTGCCCTGTTTGTTGATGTACCACACAACTGACATGTTGTCCGATTTATCACAATCGTCCCTGGAGGAAGAAGGTCCTGAAGCCCTCATCTCCAGAACACTGATATGCAGATGAGCCTCGTGTTCTTGCCATGTGCCGTGGACAGTCCTTCCCCCACCCCACCTGAGAGGCATCCATGGTCACAGTGGCAACGGGCTGGGCAGGCACAAAGGGAGCTCCCGTGAACACGTTGTTGGGGGCTATCCACCAAAGGGAGCTCCCGTGAACACGTTGTTGGGGGCTATCCACCAATGAAGGTCCTTTTTGCATGATTCCGTCAGCAGGATAGGGTGACTCAGCGGTAGATATTGGAATGACCACTGGGAAAACAGGAGCCATTGGAATGGCCACTGGGAAAACAGGAGCCATTGGAGAATTCTCATGTGCAACCTGGCTAAAGGTATTAAAAAAAATGGTTGAGGCCATCGTACCGAGAAGTTGAAGAATCCATTTTGCTTTGACCTTCCGAAGCAGAAGACGACGCTGAACTTGAGATGAGGTTTTGTGCTCTTTCGGCAGGGAGACAAACAGTCATATCCACTGTGTCTACCTCTGCATCTATAAAAATCACAGATTGAGAGGGCAGTAATGCAGATTTTTCCCAGTTTATGGAGATCCCTAGTTGAGCACAAAGTTGAATGGTGGCGTCCCTGTTTTGGATAAGTAGATGCCTGGTGGGGGCGGTCAGGAGCCAGTTGTCCAAATACAGAAACACCTGGAATCCTTGATGTCTCAAGTGAACTGTCACTACTGCCATGCATTTGGTGAACACCCTGGGGGGCTGTGGTGAGACCAAAGGGCAGAGCATGAAACTGATAATGACTGGCTCCCAGCCGAAAGCGCAGATATCTCCTCAACGCCTTGTCCATTTTTATATGGTAGTAGGTGTCTTGGAGATCCAGAGAGCACATCCAATAGTCTTTCCCTAACAACGGGAGTATCGACTGCAGTGTGACCATCTGAAACTTGTCCTTCATGGATTCGTTTAATCTGCTGAGGTCCAAAACTGGCCTCCACTCTCCGGTTCATTTTGGGACTAAAAATAACCTGGAGTAAGTTTCGGATCCTGTCTGGTCTGCTGGGACAGGCTGGACGACTCTTTTTAAGAGCAACTTGTTGATCTCCACAGTTGCCTGATCCTTGTGATTGGGTGGAACATCTGGGATCTTTTTTGGGAACAAACGGTGGAAGGGAAAAGTGTATGATATAGCCTCTGGTAACAACTCTTTGTACCCACTTGTCTTGGGTGATATTTAACCAGGCTTCTGAATACAGAGATGCGACCCCCGACTGGCCCCAGAGAAACGCAGTCGGGCCACACATCAGGAGGGCAGATAAGGCCGCCCTCGAAAGGAATCACGGCCTTGCTGGTATTGTGGACCGTCCCTGCCTCTAGGGCAACGTCTACCATTTCCTCCTCCTCCTCTGCCTCTGAAGGAGGATTCACTGTGTCTGGAAAGACCCTCTGGAATTTTTTGAACCATATTTTACCTCTCCTTTGACCTTTGGGGTATGGTCGAGAAGGAACAGTAAAACGGACTTCCACGGCAGAGACAGTCTTTCCTTCCTGCTCACACCGAGTGAGTGTTTCTTTCACCTTGGGACCAAACAAGGAGGAACCATAAAACGGGGCATTGGTGAAGGTGGACTTTAAAGGCGCCACTCCTGGATGCGCTTGTGTAATTTTGCGGAGCCGAAGGGCAACTCCTGAACCTGCTGCTCTGCTTGCTCCATCAGCCGCATGGGAGATGAGTCGCATGGAGGAGTTAACTACAGAATTTAGGGTGGACAACTGAGCAGAAATCCTATCAGGGACTCCTTCAGGACAAGCACCCTGTATGGAATCTCCTAACTCCTGGAGAAGATTCCTCTGCAACCTCGTGAAGTGGGTAAGACAGTTCAGAGATCGGAGTGTAAATGCCACCGAAATAAATACATGCTTCCCAAATCTGTCTGTCGAGACTCCTTGTTTGGCAGATGAACAGAGGAAGAAGTCTCCACCAACTCCTTTGTGGCCACCAACACCACCATGGCATCTACGGGAACGACCTTAGACAAGAACTCTTTTCCAGGAGGGACAGACAGGAACTTATTTGGTCTCCTGGGAACTGGCTCCACGGCATCGGGAGTATCCCACACCTTCTGACTAACCAGATCCATTAGTTCGTCGAAAGGTGGAGACACCCAAAAAGCAGAGGGTTGAGACCCAAAAGCCTTCAGGTACACCGACTCTTCATCAGAAGGGTTGACAGTGGGCCAGTCGCACCTCTGTTTAATGCTCTCCAGGATGTCCACAAAGGAGACATCAGACGACGACTTGGGGGACCCTTAAGACTCCTTGAGGTCAGTGTCCGATGTTAAGAGACTCATCCTGGGAGTCAATATGCTTCCTCTTGCATACCCTCTTCCAAGGGGACTCCTCGAAGGGACCTTCTGGGGAGGCCTCAGAAGAGTGGGGGCCATCAGCCAGTGGCTCCTGAGGCTGCGGGTCTCTGCCGTCTCCGGTGAGAGTAGGTACTGAGACTGAAGTGGGAGCCCTGGGGGGGGGGGGTGCTTGTACCACTGGCAGGAGCTGTAGATTGAGAGAGCACACTCATCACCTCAAAAGCAGACCTCTCCAGCTCCGAAGACCTCCCCTGCTCCAAAGAGACAAAGGCTGGCGCCGGAGCCAGAGCCATCGGTTCAGAGATAGATGCAGGGTCCGAGCTCACCCTGGTGGAAGCACCAAGAGGAAGGCTCGGAACTGAAGATAGATTCAAACCCTCCCCATCGGCGCCGACAGAAGAGCTTCGGTTCCTCCTGGACACGACGGATGGAGCAGAGCTTGGTCGGAGCCGAACTCTGCTCCAATGCAGCAGCAAGGGGAGCCGGAACAGAGGGTTCCTCCATTGGTAACAAGCACTCCGGCTCCGAAAGGCCAACATGGCTCGGAGGAGGAATCACAGACGAGGGCAAAATTGGCTCGAGTGGCTCCGGAGCTGACTTGAGTCGGAGCCAACAAAAATTTCGGCAGAGCAGACTACTTCAGGAGTCTCAGTACTACCCTCTCCACATCTTCTTCCAAAAGGCTCCTGGAAGATCTGTAAGATAAAGTAGAGGATCTCGACCTAATAGGCACTGGAGACTTTATTAGCAAGGAGACCAGTAGGGATTCTACAGACCAGCTCCGAGCAGTAGAGTCAACTGCTACTTCCAAAGGTACAGAAGTCGGCACCGAAGCACCTGTGACCGACTCTGATACCATGGTGCTCTCCTTCGGCTCGAAGATTGAGGAGGCAGACTTTGGTAATTTGGAGGGTGGCTCCGAAACACCAGCCGGTGCCACAGGTGGCCTTTTTGAAGCTTTAGATTTGGAGTCAGACCTGGATTTTGAAGACTTGGAAGAAGAAGCCTACGAACTAGATAAGGCTTCCTCAAAAGGTTGGTTTCAGAAGACCCCTGAGTAGCAGCTTGTTCTTTCTCTCCTGCAACACTCTAGGAGAAAGCATGATGGAACAAGAATGACTCCTGCAAATGGATGGCTCCCAAGCAGTAGACAGCTACTGTGGCCATCCGTTAATGGCATTTTCTGGGAGCATATCATGCATTTTTTGAACCCAGAGGGTTTATGCTCCTTGCTATCCTTAGACATTGCAGACACGCACGTAAACCAGGAGAAATACGGAAAGAGAGAAAACTGAGGACTAGGTTCTCTAACTAAAATGGGCCTAGCCCTGCAGAACAATTACTCGAGGACTAGGTAGTCTAAGTTAAATGGACCTAGCCTGGTGTAAGAGAAAACTAGGTCTTCTAACTCAAATAGACCAAGTTTATAACACAGACACACACACAGGTTCAATCACACAAGAAAAGAATTTGCAACAGCAATCCTAAAATAAGAAGTTATGTACCTACCATAACGTTCCATGTTAGTTGTCTTCTCTCGCCTTCTTTCTTGCTGGATGGGTTCGGAGCCGATCCTCGGCTCCGACTCGGCACTTGCTAAGCTAGAGAGCTAATTTTACCAGCTCGAGGCAACCCTATATCCCATGATGCAAGGCGGAGACTACCCAGATCTCGTTTGGTAGCTAAGGAAATTAGGAATATATTCTTCCAACTGCAGAGGAGGAAGAAAAAGTAACAATACTAAATGACAATCATAAACATCATAATCCTCTAGAAAGGATCAACCTAATCTAGTGACACTAGAAGCTGAATAGCTAGAAAAAGAATAAAACCTCTTAATAGAAGAGGCATAATCTTCTCGGTCTGACCAGGCTAGGGGATGGAGGCGGGGCAAGTAAGAAGGCGAGAAGACAACTAACATGAACGTTATGGTAGGTACATAACTTCTTAATGTTAAGTTGTCAATCTCGCCTTCATTCTGCTGGATGGGACAGCGTCCTAGCACCTCTATCCTGGGTGGCTCAATGGAACAGACTCTTGAGAACGGTGGAACCAAAATTCGCTCCGTCTCTGGAGGCCAAGTCTAATTTGTAATGTGAAACAAAGGTATGAGGAGAGGCCCATGTGGCTGCTGCACAAATAGTGTCTATTGGAAGTCTAGCTTGAAAAGCTGTCGATGTAGCTAGAGCTCTGGTAGAATGGGCTTTTGGCTTAGAAATCAACTCTGCCTCTGAGCTGATAAATGTAAGTAATCACAGAAGACAGCCATCTAGATAAAGTCACCTTGGAAACTGGAAGGCCTTTCCTGTTCTCTGCACAGGATAGAAACAGTTGATCAGATTTCCTAAAAAGTTTAGTTTTGTCCAGATATCTGAGCTGGCGGTGAACATCAAGACAATGCAATTTTTGTTCCGCTCTATCAGAATAATTCGGGAAAAACAATGGAAGATCAATGGATTGATTTAAGTTGGTCTGCGATGCCACTTTTGGTAAGAAAGACGGATTAGTCCTTAGAGATACCCTGTCTTTGTGGAAGATTAAGTAGGGAGGACGAATGCAGAGAGCATGAAGCTCAGATACTCTCCTGGCAGAAGTAATGGCGACTAGAAAAAGTGTCTTCAAAGAAAGAAATTTCAAAGAACAGGCAGCCGCAGGTTCGAAAGGGGGAAGAATCAAGGATGTTAAAATTAAATTTAGATCCCACTGTGGTGGGGGGGGTCTCTAATCAGAGGTTTAAAGATACCTCGAAGGAATGCCTTGCAAAGTTTGTGTGACATAATGTTGTGGTCCAAAAGGCCTATATGAAAATTCGAAATGGCTGCCAGCTGAACTTTTACTGTGGAGGAAGAGGATCCTGAATGAAAAATCTCAGCTAGGAAGTCCAAGACCGAATGAATCGGAGCAGTATAGGGGTCTATGTTCCTAGCTTTTGCCCAGAAGGAGAAACGTTGCCATTTACTAGTGTAAATCCTTCTGGTAGGGAAGCTACTATGATATCCCAGACGGGATTAGAAATCCTAGGAAGCCTGGCTAAGGATGGAAGTGGAGCAACCAAGCAGTGAGGTTGAGAGAAGGTATGGATTGGTGCAGCTGCCCCGACTGGTGGGTCAGAAGATCTGGAACCGGGTCCAGATGCCATGGCTGTACCAAGAGATAACGATGTAGGAACGGAAACCATATCTGTCGAGGCCAATAAGGGGCTAGGAGAATCAACTTGGCTCTCAAGGCGGTTGCTTTCTGAATTAGTTGAGGTATCAGCGGAAAGGGGGGAAAGGCATAAAGAAGTCCCCGGGGCCAATCTTGGGTTAGAGTGTCTCTGGGGGGATGGCCTGGAAGGGGGAAGAGAGAAGAAGTCTGGTCATTTGCTGTTTTGAGGTGTAGCGAAAAGGTCGCAGCAAGGAAGGCCCCACTTCTGAAAAATCTCTTCCGTCACTGATTGTTTGAGAGACCACTCGTGAGGCATGAGAATAGCTCTGCTCAATCTGTCCGCTATGATGTTGGATTTCCCGGGGATATGCGTTGCTATCAGAAACCGCTGAGAAGAGATTGCCCATTGCCAAAGTCTGAGAGCCTCTCCACACAGTGGATAGGACTTGGTTCCGCCCTGTTTGTTGACACTACGGACATATTGTCCGTTTAGACTGCAATAGTTCCCAGGGGAAGAGAGTCGTTGAGGGCTTGCAACGTTAAAAGCACTGCTCTCATCTCCAGGACATTTATGTGCAGATGGTATCCTGCCCTGATAATGCCCCCCCCCCCACCCGATCAGGGAGGCGTCCGATGTAACCGTGGCGACTGGGGCAGGAGGAACAAAGGGTCTGCCCTGATGGACTTGAGGGGACGATATCCACCAGGTCAGATGCCTTTTGCAAGTTGGAGTTATTGTGATCTTGTGACACATGGGAAGTTGTTGAAAAGACCACTGGGCGAATAGCATCCATTGTAGAAGACGCATGTAAAAGCGGGCAAAGGGAAGAAGTGTTATGGCGGCCGCCATAAGACCCAATACTTTCAGAACAAATCTGGCCTGAATTTTGTTGCTGAGAAGAATCACCTGGACGTGACTTTGAATGTCCAAGATCCTTTGGTCTGTTAACTTTGCTGAAAGTTGTACGGTGTCCAATTTTGCGCCTATAAAACTAATAGATTGACAAGGCGACAAGGCAGATTCTTCTAAATTTATAGAAATCCCTAGCCCTCTGCAAATGTGAATGGTGTAATCTCTGGCTTGGAGAAGTTGATGCCTGGTGGTGGCAGTGAGGAGCCAGTCTAGATATGGAAACACCTGGAATCCTTGACGTCTCAGGTGAGCCGTAACCGCTGCCATACATTTGGTGAACACTCTGGGGGCTGTAGTGAGTCCAAAGGGCAGGGCCCTGAATTGGAAGTGACTGGTCCCCAGCCGAAAGCGGAGAAATCTTCTGGAGCGCCTGTGAATTTTTATGTGATAGTACGCATCCTGAAGATCTATCGAGCACATCCACCTGTCCTTGCCCAGAAAGGGTAGAATGGACTGAAGCGTGACCATCCAGAATCTTGATTTCTTTACAAACTTGTTTAGTTTGCTCAGATCTAATATTGGTCTCCAGTCCCTGTCTTTTTTGGAACTAAAAAGAACCTCGAGTAGATTCCGGATCCTATTTGGTCCGCTGGGACTGGCTGGATGGCTCTTTTTGCTAGCAGTTTTGATATTTCTAGTACTGCTAGTTCCCTTAGACCGGGTGGAACGTCTGGAAGGGTTCCCTTTTGCTGAATTGGGGTTTGAATAAAGGGAATTTTGCAACCCTCTGATATAAATCGACTGTACCCATTTGTCTTGAGAAAGGGAAAGCCAGGCTATTGGGTACAGCGATAATCTCCCCCCGACTGCCTCCGAAGGTGGACAATCGGGCAACATCTCAGGGATGCTGGAAGGGTTTGTCAGAAAGAGGCTCTCTGCTACCCTGATTCTGCGGACCCCCTCTGCCCCTAGGGCGGCATCTATTATTGTTACCCCCTCTGCCTCTGGGGGTAAACTGACTTCGTGCATCAGGCGTGACTCCTTGAGATTTGCAGAATCACATTTTCCCTCCCTTCTGTCCTTTGGGGTAAGGTCTTGAAGGGGTGGAGAAACGGACTCCTACGGCAGAAAGAGTCTTGCCATCTTGTTCGCATCTAGTCAAAGTGTCTTTCACTTGAGGTCCGAACAAGGTCGAACCATCAAAAGGGGAGTTTGTGAAGGACGCCTTGAAGGGGTCTGCAAACTTACAAAGCCGCATCTTGGACTGACGCCTTAAAGCCACTCCTGTGCCTGCGGCCCTACTCGCTCCATCAGCTGCATAAGAAATGAGCCGCACAGAGGAGTTAACAATGGAGTTAAGGACTCCTAGCTGTGAGCTAATCTTATCCTGAGACCCAGCAGCTGACAGATCCTGTAAAACTTCTCCCAACTCTTTAAGAACATCTCTTTGAAGGCGGGTGAAGTGGCACAAGTAGTTCAGCGATCTCATGGCAAAAGTTGAAGAAAAAATCCGCTTGCCGTACCTGTCCATAGTCCTAGAATCCTTGTTAGGAGGATGGACAAGTACTGAAGGATCAGCTAGTTCCTTCTTGATGGCAGCAGCCACCACCATGGCATCAACTGGGACACCCTTTGTCAAATATTGTCTATCTGGTGGGGCCGTAATGAATTTAGAAGGCCTCCTAGGAATAGGTTCCACCGAATCCGGAGCCATCCACACCTTCAGAGCCACTACATCCATAAGAGGGTCGAAAGGCGGAGACACCCAGGAGGTGGAGGGTCGAGATCCGAACGCCTCCAGGTATACTGACTCGTCCTCGGATGGATTAAGGGAGGGCCAGTGAGGGCCAGTTCCCCCTCTGCTTAAGGAGTTCAAGGATGTCTGAGAAAGAGACATCCTCAGAGGAGGACCTTGGGGATCCCTCCGACTCATCCAGGTCAGTATCAGATGTAATAGACTTGGGGGAGTCTAGATGTTTCCTCTTACATGTCCTCTTACGCGGAGGTTCACCTGACGGATCAGGAGAAGCCTAGGAAGAGGAAGATATTCCCAATGGGGAAACCTGAGGCGTTGGATCTCTGGGTCCGGGAGCAAGAGTGGGAAGAGACGTCAACAGGCACTGTAGTGGGAGGAGCTGATGGAACTGTCCGTTGACTAAGCCCAGGGGCTAGTACACTCATCACCTTGAAGGCTCCCCCATCAGAGAGACCAGAAGGTTCCCGCTCCAAAGAGATAGGAACTCCAGGCCTCACCGAGAGGGAAGGCTCCGAGGCAGATGTCGGGGCTGAGCTCACTAACGCCGAAGCCCCGAGAGGGAGAACGGGGTCGGACAAGGGCCCGATGCCACTCGCCCCTCGGAGCTGACGAGAGACCAGGCCGGATCCCTCCAATGAAGGCCTCAAGGAGGAAATCGGAGCAGAGGACGACGGAGCCGAAAGGGGTGGTATCGGCTCCGAAGCTACAACGGTCACGGTTCTGAGGAGTTCCGGCTCTGAGCTCTGTAAGAGAGTCGAAGGAGGAATGTTTGGTGGATGTGAAATAGCTACCGTCTGTTGAGACGGGCTATGGAGCATTTGGGCCAATGCCTGAGACTTTAATAGTCTACTCACCACTCTCTCGAGGTCGTGATAAGACAGCCTGGATGAACGAGAAGAACGGTTCCGATGGCTCCACTCCGAGAGCAAAGGTGATCTCGGAGCCAAACGTATCAACTCTAATGAGGGGGATCGAGATCTCTTTTTAGAGATCGATGGAGCCAAAGGAGCCGAGGATACGTCGGCTCCAGCCAGAGCCGACACTGAATGTCCAGATTTGGCAGTATCGGCGCCGGATGCAGCAGATACTGTGACTGCTAGAATGGAAGGATCGGCTCCGGCCGGAGCCGATCTCGACACTGGAGAAGATAAACCAGTAGCAGACGGCTTGGAACTTTCAGCCGAAGGCTTGATAGGTTTCGAGGGCTTCCCCGGCGCCGATTTAGTCGGGGAGCTCTCAGGCTTTAATAAGCCCCTCAATATCCATTTATTTCTGCGCTCCTGCAGGACTCTTGGGCTGAAGGCATGACAGATAGCACAAGAGTCCTGCAGGTGCAGAGGTCCCAGGCAGTTAACACAAGAAGTGTGACCGTCTGTCAGAGACATCTTCTGACAGCACGAGTCACACTTCTTGAAGCCTGAGACCTTTGTGTCCTTCAACATAGCTGTGTCGTGGAAACACAAGTTGTCAAAAAAAAAAAACACCAACACACACAAAACACCCAATCCAAAAATCTAAAGTAAACAGGGATACAACACAGTCCGACACAAAAAATCCCTGACAGGAAAAATTTAGGAAGGGGAAGGCCTAAGGCCTAACCTAGGGAAAGGGGATAAATAACCCGAAAAAAAGGGAACACTAATGGGAATAGGGTTAAAATAAGCGTTAAGGTTAACAAAAAACAACTATAGTTATGAAAATTAAAGGGGTGAGACTAAAGTCTTATTATTCAGAAACTTACCTGGAGCTGGTAAAAAAAGGCACCTCGTTAGCGAAGTGGCAAATGAGATCTGGGTAGTCTCCACCTTGCATCATGGGATATAGGGTTGCCTCGAGCTGGTAAAATTAGCTCTCGAGCTTAGCAAGTGCCGAGTCGGAGCATAGGATCGGCTCCGAACCCATCCAGCAAGAATGAAGGCGAGATTGACAACTTAACATTACGGCTTTAGCGGATCCCCGCCAAAGACAAGTTAACAGTACCAATAAATCAACAGGAGCCCCTGTTGATTAAGAGCGGCGAAAAACCGCCAAAACTAACTATCTAGGCAAAAAAAGCGCAAAGGCACCTAACTACTGGTACACAGGATACTAACTACTAAAGATCAAACAAGTCCACAGGACAATTTAGGTAAAGGCCTATATATAGAACACCACTAAATAACAGTAAACATGCAAAAAACACTTATGAATTAAAGAACTGAAAAAGACTTAGCCAGAGCCAAGAGAAGCACATCCGAACTTGAAGCGGCAAACAAGATCTGGGGACTGCACTGGTGCACCATGGGATACCTGCTTAGCCACGAGCCAACCAGAAGTCTTCGAGCTTGAAAATCGGCCGAGTCGGAGCAGAGGATTGTCTCCAAACCCATACGTAAAAATGAAGGTTTGATTTGACTACCTAACATCATTATATTCCTTAGAATACATGTTGTTGCAATATTGTTAGGCTTAAAATGGCTTTAGTTCACAGCACAGCAACCATAGCCTAATGAAATTTGGCGCTAAAATATTTTTTTTAGCTCTTTCTAGTTCTTTACAGATATAATCCCAATTTTGTAAGCACTTTGCTCATAGTAAAGTACACTTAGATTTAAGTCTATTACAACAGCTAATAACTATCACTGTTTGAGTTAGTTAACTATCTTCAAGAGTTAACTGATTAAGTATACCTGTAAAAAGTTTTAAATCACTAAATACTTTTAAAAATATGAAAGAATAGAATGTTTTGGATAGAGTAAACTGTACCTCTTGTAAAACTTCAATAAATCAGCAGAAAAAAAAGTTTAATTAAATGTAAAAAGTATGTTTTTTTCTTACAGTGTTCTTTAGTCCATTAATATTCAATAAAATATTAAACTTAGATTGTCTATGTCATATTCAAATGTTAGTTCCTCAAGAGACTTTATCCTATCTTTGTCTATTAATTGAGACCAATAAATGTTTCTCTTTCAATAATAGCATTTTTGCATTATCTATCGTGGTTAATATACCTTGAGTAAAAGCAATTGGGAAAATAAGGAAAATCCATGTTTTATAATTAGTGAATTTGAAAATAAAGTTCCTAAATGTTTTTAGGATGATTTATTTAACTTATATGATTGTACTGTAAAGATATATTTTAATACCCACAAAATAGGATTATTTAACATTAGTGTTTTTGGATGTTTAGTTTATTAGAAGAGTCCCATGCTAACGAGATTAAATATTGTTTCCATTTAGAAGAATATGTATTATTGATCAGAAAGGAGACTGTTAATAAATCAAGGATAATGTATATAATTCCAAGTTAGGAAATCTTATACCACCATTTGTCCAGTCATTTATATGATGTTGCAAAGCTATTCTGGATTTATTAGGATACCATAGAAATTTCAATAAAGAATTATTTTTTTTAATTATCGTTTTAGGGGGAATTAATGAAAGTGATTGAATAATATAAAGCATTTTAGGAAGAATAGTCATTTTTATAATAGAAAGCCTTTCATCCATGGAAGAGAGAGTAAATTATTCCATTTTTTATAGAATCTTCAATTTTGCTTAAGCAATTAATAAAGTTTAATGGAATGATATCTTTTATGTCACTGGTAATCACTACTCCTAAATATATTATCTGATTATTTTGAGGTGCAAGTTTTTTATACTTTTGTTGAATTGTGCTTTGTTTTAGATTAATTGAGATGATCCGAGTTTTACTGTTATTAAAACAAACCTGATATTTTTTTAAATTTATTAATATTTTTAAATATGGCAGGAATAGATCTGTAGTTTTCTCCTACTGTTACCAGAATATCATCAGCAAATAATTGAATTTTAAATGAAGTATCTGAATTTAACTTATAACCTTCAATGTTTTCATCATATCTTACTAAATTGGCCCTTGGTTCCATAATCAATGTAAATAAAAGGGGGGGGTAAAGGACATCCCTGTTTAGTCCCTCTTGTAATAGGAATGTTTTCTGATACGACAGTGCCAATTTTGATATATGCCCGACTCCCTTTATACAAGTTTGTTATAAGATTTATAAACTTATCACAGAAATTCAATTTGTCTAGCAAAATAAATAGTCCCAATTAACTGAATCAAAGGCACAATTTATATATAAATCTATTAAAGTTTTATTAGAGGTTTTTGCTAAATCTATCAAAGTAATTGTTCTTCTTATATTGTCATAAGTAGTTCTATTTACAATAAAACCTGTCTGATCATCATTTACTAATGATGGCAAAAAAATGTTTTACTCTCTCAGCATATATGGACATAAACATTTTGTAATCTGTATTTAATAAAGACAATGGTCTGTATGAAGAACATTTAGTAGGATCTCCATTTGATTTGATTATTGGTGAGATAAAGGTATAATTCCAAGAAGGGGGTGTGAAGGTGTTGCTTTGGGAAATATTAAATACTTTATGCAGAATATTTAAAGCAGATTTAGGTAATAATTTATATATTTCTGGGATAATGCCATCATTCCCGGGGGCTTTTTGTAATTTAAGTTTTGTTATCTGGTTTTGTATATCTTGTAAAGAAATAGGTTTATCTATATTATTAGTTTGATCTCTTGATAATCTATATTTAGTATACTTTGTTATAAATGTCTTAAATCTTTTGAATCCGTTATCTGGGAATTCTGATTTATCTTATGAAAGAATTATTTGAATTCCAGTAAAATATTGTGTATATTAGATACAAGTTTCTTCTTTTTTGGGGAATAGATCTCCTTAATATGGTTGAGTTTTTTTAAGTCTTTTTGTTTTATTTGCTAAGATATTTAAAGATCTAGGGTTCGTTGAGAAGGTTATAAATTTAAATTTCTCTGTTCTGATTTTTGTTTTATGGTTTAAGATCTCAAGGTATTTTGTATTTAGTTTACTTATTTCTCTTTGTTTTTTCTATCAGTATTACTATCTAAGTTAAGTTTTAGCTTATCTAATTTACACTGTAGATCTAATAATTCTTTGTCCCAGAAATTTCTTTTATTATTATACCACGAGAGAATTCTCCCATATAGGAAGGCTTTTAAGGCATCCCAAATATAAACTTCTGATATATTATTAGTATTACTTAATGTGATAAAGTCTTGTATCTCTAAAAGTAAAAATTCTTTAAATTCTTTCAAATTAGTTATGTATGCTGGTATTCTTTCAATTATAACAGTGTGATTTGCTTTGATTAGTAATTCAAAAGTTAGAGTTGTGATCGGATAAGGGACATGAAATAACCTTTACTTTAATTAAATAGTCTGTTAATTCTTTTGATATTAGAATTCTGTCTATTCTGGAGTTTGTTTTATGTCTGTGGGAGTAATGAGTGTATGGAAGCGAGTCTAAATCTGCAAAGCTATTTATATCTTTTAATACAAATGATTGCATAAAGATCAATAGTAATTTAGCTGAAGTTTAATTTTTTTCTTTTTACTGAGGAGTTAGTATCTTCATCATTTAATATACAATTAAAATCACCTGCTATTACTAAATTACCTTTAGCGACACTAACTACTTTATTTAAATGCATTTTAACAGTATTTGAACCAATACCTGGAATCCAATATATATTTATTAAAGTATATATATATATTTTAGTTCTATTGTGACTGAACAAAACATACCTTTGTTATCTTTGTATACTTCTAGTATTTTAGGCATGGGAAGTGTTTTATTCCATAAAATAGCTACTCCTCTTTTCTTTTCAGTATGTTCTGAGCTTGTTAAAATTGAATAATATCTGGTATTATCTGGTATTTAACTTATCAGTATCTGTGGATATTAAATGTGTTTCTTGTAAAAAAACAAGATGTGATTTATGAATTTTAAGATATTTGAGCAAGCTTCCTCTCTTGCAAGGATTATTCAGAACATTAATATTTATTGAAATACCCTTTAAAAGAAACATTTATATTGTGTGTTATAAGTTATATACAAGGTAAAATATTTGTAATCCAATCTGATAAGCGCTAATGCTAGAAAACATACTTATCAAATCATAAACAAATTGAAGAGTCTCAAAATATGTTGCTATTGTGAACATCATAAAAAAAAGTAACATATCATTGCAACAGAGCATCAATATAACAAATCTACCAGTACCCTTCCTGGAGTTGTAGACTCCTAATTTGAGTAGCATATACCACTCAAATTATCCTCCTAACAAACAGCGACAATATCTCAGCTGTCAAATTGTGTTATTGTCTGTAAAAAAGAGAAAGGAAAAAAAAATTGTATATATATATATATATATATATTCTTCACTGTTTTCTTTCCCCTATCCCCCTCTCCCCTTTAAACTATTCATTAAATTACTATTACATTTAAAATAATATATCCAATTACTACATCTGTGCTTGGAGTTTAAGTATTGTGAAGCAATTACATCAGACAGGAAACATAATTAAAAATGTGTAAACTGTTTAACAGTCATAGTATTTCAGATAGGGTTGTCATATGTATATGCTGGCATTGCTTTACTTATATAACGTTTAGTAATTTTGTATAAGTGAAGTTTATATGAAGTACATTTACAATCAATTGTTTCATAGTATGTATTTATGTTATTTAATATGCTTTAGTACTGCATATAAAATTATCTGATGTAATTTGTATATTAACTATAGGTACAAATGCAGGTAGGGGATTACAAAGTGGAGATTATTGTGTATTTATATGTTTTATGTATGTGTTTATATGTATGGGAGTGTTTAAACTGTTTATTTGTGTTTATATACCTATTTGCGGTGAAAACCGCGGTTCAACATTCTAAAAAGTCAGTGCGACTTTCCCATAAGGTTAAAGTTCACAAAAATTATGTTGCACAGTCAAGAATGATATCATCAGGGTGTCTCTTCTTTCTATAATGAATGGAGCCTCTCGAGCTGGATTTCAAAGCTGTCCTGAGTAAAAGTGGGAACAGTAATGCTTGAATAATTATTTTTTTAGTCTCTTGGGTCCGCGTGGAACAACTGACGAAACTGGTATGTGAAAAAAAGCTGAAAAGTGCACGAGACTCTCAGGGGCTAACAATAATATGTTAGAATGTAGACGCATCATTCTAATGACTTTCGTGTCTGTATGTGCAATCGCTAAAGTAATAATTATTAAACAGAACTGTCCCATTAATCTTGCATAGATATTAGTAATGCATTAGATTCTGTTTACTTTTTACATACATCCTAGCCCTGAGAGCTTAACACTGTTCGTATTACACTAACGTCCACAATCAGATCCCTCTATTTCTCACAAGATCATACAGCTTTTCATTTCCTCTTGTCTTTCATTTAAACCAGAAGGACATTTTCAATTGTATTCTTATTAAAATTTTTTAAAACACATTCAAAGTACATAGCCAAACTTGCCATATTTATGTTATCAAGATGTAGCACAGGAACACACATACATATTGAATATTAAAAGAAAAAGAAAAGGGGAAGAGAATGTTACACTTACATGTAGTTGCAACCGTGAATTTACTTTAAAGTCTTTATGTTTAGATTTAAAGTCTCATATTAATGGTGCATTTCTTTATTTCTTTAGCTTCTTTTTTTTTTCGACTGACTTCCAGTTGTCATTTTCAGCTAACCTTTTAAGATTTGCACTTGCCCATTCCATATCTTCTAGCTTTTCAATGAGTTAAAATTAAGGGCCGTCTCTAAATCAAAAGTTTTGATACCATCCTGTAGAAAAAATTTTAATCTGGCTGAGAATAATAGACTAGTTTTTATTTGTGCCTTTTTGAGTTCTTTGATTAAGGGTAGGAAAAGTTTTCTTTTTGCTATTACTGTTGAAGAATAATCATTATCAAAACGAATGGTATGGTCATTTAATTTAATGGGAGCTTTTGCTCAGGCTGTTTTTAGCACTAGTTCTTTGTCATATGAAGATAAGAATTTTACAATTACAGATTTAGAAGAGATATTCTTACTTGTTTTAAATGAAGCAAAAGATCTGTGCGCCCTTTCGATACCATATGACAAGGCTTCCGATAACCTGGATCCAAGATGTACTAGACTTGTCAGGAATTTTGACAGATTGTTTCCTTCTATGTTTTCTGGTAAGCCAAATAATCTAATGTTATTCCATCGAAACCGGTTTTCTAAATCATCCACTTTGGATTGTAAGTATGTATTTTGCTTTATTAGAAAGTCTATTATTCTCATCTTTATGTACTCTGTCAATGTCATTTAGTGCTAATTCAATACCTGAAATTTGAGATTTTTGAAACTGCAGATCTTCGTGTATCTTTTCCATTTGTTTAGTGCAGCCTTTTTTAAAGATGTCAATCTTTAAATCCATTTTATCTAGTTTGGCAGATAGTTCTTGTACAGTAGTGAGTAAAGAGTGTAGGTCATTTTTTTTAGAGAAGATTCTTGATGAAGTGCTTTTGATGTAGCCATTCTGTTGTCAGTGAAGATAGATAAAAGTATCCAAGGTATTATTGACAGGAAAAAAAATCAAAATTTCTTCAGAATTTTTATATGTAGTTATAAAACTAGATGAGAGGAATTTATTACTGAAGACTAAGTTCCTCCGATAAGATTTACTGAAAAAATCCCGTCATACAAAATCTAAATTGACAGAGCTGAAGAGAATTGCTGCTATTCTGAGCCCATCTTGGCCACGCCCCCTGCAACCACATTTTTAATGTCATGTAATTCAGAATGGTTTCACTCCTTTAAAATATTTTTTCTCATTTACATTTAGTAAGACTGAAGTGAACTGTTCAGTTTTTCCATAGCCTTACTTCAGGAAAACACAAAACCCACGGTGGAACAGCGGTAGCATTGTTGCCTCACAGCAAGAGGTTCTCCTGTTAGATTCTCGGCTGGAGTGCCTTCTGTGTGGAGTCTGCATGTCCTCCCCATGGTCAAGTGGCCACCGAAAGACATGCATGAATGGGGCGTGCCTTCGCTGAAGGTTGGGCGTCGGGCTGGCAACTCGGCACCATAAAAATTGACTGCAATCATTAGCGGACCGGAGTTCCGCTGTGGTGACCCTTAACCAGGAAAAGCCGAAAAGACGAACAAACTTCAGGAAAACTAAACATTCTTTGAAGAAAAATAAAACTTGGAGTCAGTACGTAACTTGCTGATGGGAAGGAGGTATGGCTCACTTGCAGTGATGTAAAAGTACTCCAGGCAGACAGATGACTTGTAGATTTGTATGCTTGCATTTCTGGTAGGACTGATGGAAACACACACATTGGACGGTAATTATTACTAATTATTGGATGGCAAACATCCAACAAAACTTCTTAGTAATTGTTGGCATTAAATTCAGAACGGGTTTGGCCATGGCTGCATCCCAAACAATGTATAGACTAAGGGAGGGACCACTTCTTTAAACGTTTGCTTTGTTTTAAGCAATTACTGCAAAACATTATCAAAATGCCTTGTTTAAAAGAAAGGTGCATGGGGCATTAGCAGTTTGTGAAACACATACAGGACTGCAGGTCCCCTGCTTTTCTGGTCATTTTAGTCCACCAAGTGGCTGTAGATTCTGTTTTCCAAAAACACGATTGATGAAAAATGTTGTCCGCTTGCAGACAGTTGGTAAAGACTCCTGTTTCATAGTCCTGTTCGGGTTTCAGCACAATCGTGATACAAAAGCAATAAGCAGTTTACCCACTACTTTTAACTTAAGAACAAAGTCATTTCGTGAAAACGTAATGAATTAGACAAGGTTGCAAATGTGGTTGCGATAATACGCAAGTACCCAAAATATTAATAGTAGAAAGTTCACTCTGAGCTTCATCTGCTGACTAAAGGGATACATTTATGAGTATCCTGCAAAATAGCAGAAAACTGAAATTTGGACAATTCCTTAAGCAATAATTTCCTGATTTTAGCAAACCTTTTCCATTTTGTGCAACATCAGACAGCAAGTCTTGGTAAAACATTTATAGAAAAGTGATTACAAAGAATTTTTGAACTGCTAGGCTGTTGAAAATATCAAGTTATGATTAATAAGAGGAAAATCTAGCAATGGCCCCAGTTTTGGATAGCCAAATATATGGACCAGATCTAAAATTATTGGCTGAAATACATCTTGGTTTAAAGGTTTGGCCAGAATAAGCAGTACTTCTTGAATAGCTTTAGACACAAGGATGTATACCGTCCAGTACTGTTTTGGTATCCCAATAAAATGTAAATTAGGTTTATAAGCATAAGCTTCCCAAGTATCTTCTCAGGAGAAGCTGACAATACTGAATAACTGGTCATAAGACAACTGGTTACATTTAATGGAGAGGTCAAAAAGCTCTGATTCAAGATGCAAGTAGTTACTCTTTTGTTGGGGCAAATGATTTTTTAGAGTCATGATGTCTTCTTCTAAATTCAACACAGAACAAACTGCATTACTTAAATCACCCATTCTGGAAATTATACCTGTTGCTCAAGAAGAGATCACCTTAGTACCTGCGATTGCTTTATGCATGTTAAAAAAAGTGTTGCAATGGGTACTGAACTAATGTCACACTCACAATTAATAAACGTCCACTAAATCAGAATTTAACAAATTATCATTAAATATCCGCGGTGGTGCAGCAGTAGCGTTGTTGCCTCACAGCAAGAGGTTCTCCCGTTCAATTCTTGGCTGGAGTGCCTTGTGTGTGGAGTCTGCATATCCTCCCTGCGGTTGGGTGGGCGTTCGAAAGACCTGCGCAAAATGGGCGTGCCTTCGTTGAAGGTTGAACGTCAAGCTGGCACCACGGCGTTCATGAAAATCTACTGCCAATCATTAGCGGACCGGAATTCCGCTGTGGTGACCCCTAATCGGGAAAAGCCAAAAGACAACAACAACATCATTAAATACAAAGGCTCTCTCAGTCTTTAGATAAAGAACTACCTTGGAGATACAGGTCCACACTGTTTTCCTTTTGCTGTAAGGACGGATCCGTATAGAGTTTTGTATTTGAAAATCAGAGGTAAAATGAATATACTTTTCCACCATAGGGGTAAATAATTCCCAGGTTAAAGCAGCAGAAGGTCTGGTTACAAGAAAGAATTCTATAACTTCCTTCTCTCTCTCTCTCTCTCCAGTGTAACTAATTCATCAAGTTCAAATGAAGAAACCTCCAGAATTGGGTTGACATCACTACTTGCAACAACCAAAGTTTTGTAAGTGCTGCTGACTTGCTGATTTCTCCCCCCCCCTCTGCCTTTGCATCTCAAAGGACCTACCAACAAAATTGGAGATGTTGAGATTTGCAAGAACAGCAGCACCATATAGGAGTAAGAGTAGAAGGTAGGTAATGGCAAGGATTATTTTGTGGCTGTGTTTAGAAAGAGCTGGTCTGTACAGCAGACCTTATTTCTGAAGATTTTATATACATATGTATATATATATATATATATATATATATATATATATATATATATATATATATATATATATATATATATATATATATATATATATACACACACATACATACATATATATATATATACACACATACATATATATATATATATATATATATATATATATATATATATACACACACACACACACACACACACACACACACACACACACACACACACACACACACACACACACACACACACACACACACACCACATGTGTAGGTCAAATTTAAGATTGGTCAATTCTTACTCAGAGTTTGGTATGGGGAACAACTTCAATTACAGTACGATTCTTAGAAATGATCTTAAACTCTTTTTTTTTTTTTTTTTGTTTAGCAGCAAGTGTTTTAAGGGTAAACAGACAGGAAAATATTTTTTAGGGTTGAGCAGGAGCTGTGAATTGCTAAGCCACAGCTCAGGGAGAAAGCTTCTTGGGTTACCTATTGTACGTGGGTGAGGCTGTTTCAGAAGCATACAATGACTAAATCATCCATATTGTATAAGAAAGGCTGGATGACATGAAATATGGAGATCATTGATAAAAAACATTGAACAGGAGATGACCAAAACTAGAACCTTGTGGAATGACAATAATATATTAGACATGGTGAGTTGGAGCCTTGGGATTTTTTCAGATTGTTGCCTACTGAATAGACAGCCGGTAAACCACTGGACTAATGCAGGAGACAGAACTTGGTTAAAGAAAGCTGTAGGAGGTATTGTATGAAACAGTAATCAAATGTCTTTGAAATATCTAGGAATAGTGAGGAGCCAAGTCTTCCAGAGTCTCCAGCATTACTGACAGTGAAAAAAGTAAAGCAGTTGTGCCACGTGAAGGCCAAAAGCCATGCTGGGTAGTTGTTAGAGGTTTGTTTAATAAAAGATACTCAAGGAGTTGCTTATGTACACATTTCTATAGTACCTTAGGGAGTGGGGACAAGATAGCAATGGGCTGAAACTTAAAGATTTTGATGAAATTACCTCCTTTGTGTAAGGGGATGATGAATGACCTTCAAATTTGTGCAACACAAGACTCACTAATTTATTTATTATACTAAACAGGATATGCTACAGCTACTGCAACAATTTTTAGGTATTCTACTGGGAGGGTATCTGCAGAGGAAGAGCTAACTTTGTTTAAATACAAGTTTTTTTTATGTTGGTAGGCACAGGCTTTACAGAGTTATTTGGACAGTTTATGGAAGTAGCTTGGATGGGGGGTCAAGTAATGGAGAGTACATTACAATTTATGGTTGTGGTTGGAATGGTGAATAAGCTAGAGTTTGCGTTTTGAAAGTATATAGGAAGACCTGGGGTTTGGTGGCTCACGTTAGAAGTTATATTGGATATGGAACTAATAAAATAATTATTAAATATGGTTGCTGTTTGAAGTGCAGATTTACTGGGATGGGGAGGAGATAAGATAGAACCTATACCAAATAGTAAATTAATGGATGACCAGAAATGTTTGAGGTTATTTTATGCTTCATATGGACAAGCTTGTAGAATTCTGTCTTTCTTACTTGGATTTTGACTTCACTGCACATTTACCTAAATGTCTGCAAATAAGTACTGGTTTTATATTTTAACCATTCTTACCACGCTTCATCTCTGTTGCTCATTAACTGTTTGCAATGTTTTATTAACCATGGGGGATGTTTAGTATCTATTCTTTTTCTGAAAGCGGGGCTACACTGAGGGTGTGTAGGAAGGTTGAATTATTAGTGTTTTTAGGGGAAAACAGTTCAAATACCTTCATTACTATACTAAAATCTATGAGGTCATTTCTGTATGTGGGAAATTGCTCTGCAGGTAAAAGCAGTGAAGTGATCACTTAGTAGTTTAGGAGATTGCCAGTTTTTATAAATATAACGGTCTAAGACAATGAACATACTATCCATTGTTCTATCGTAGTCTGGATTGTCATATCAGGTTGGGGATGAGATGCATGGAGAGAAACCAAAAAGGTTTATTCTAGCAGTTGGGAAATATCATGTAAAGTTTAACCAGTTAATGTCATCATCTAAAATGACTGCTTTGATTTTTATACTTTTGAATATACTAAATGAGGAAAATTTTCTAGGAAATGAAATCCAGGTATGAAATTCTGTGGTTTCATTTTGATCTCACAGATTTATGGTAATATAGAGTTTGCTTGTTTAGTTTGGGGCTGGGTTGTTGTTACATTGATGGGGCCTGGATTAAAATGGTTATCACAATACTGGGAGATATTAGAAAAGGTTTGGGTAGAGTTTATTTTTATTGCATTTGTTAATGTAGAAAGGGAATTTGTTTTGAGCTAGTATTTAGAATTTTTAGTTTTGGGGAACTACCTAGTGTAAAGTTCTACAAAGTAAGAAAGAAAAGGTTTAGGGTAGAGTTTCATTTTTATTGCATTTGTTAATGTAGAAAGGAATTTTTTGCCTCTGAACACTGTTCAAAACTATCAAACTCGGTTCCACCCCTAGGCCCTCTTCTTACTCAGGCGGGGGCATAGAACCCCAATCATAGTAATCAAATCTTCTGCCATTTTAAGCATATGTTTCTTAGGAACAGAACCTCGAAATGCTAGGAGAAGCCCCCACTGTAAAGCTGAAGTAAGGCCTACCTCCCTCAAAGAAGTTTTGGCAACAGAAGGAGAGGCCCTAACTACCTTGGGAAGAGAGGGAAGAACAGTCACCTGAGAAGCCCCTCAGCCTGGCCTACCTCCTGAGAAGGCACATCCTGTAAGAGTAAAGTTTCTGCCTGGGACTCCATGGAAACTCCTGGCAAAACCTCCGCTCCACTGAGTTTCTAAAGAACCGACGTCGGGACTGCGGTTCCTCAACCCTAGGCTTCACAGTTTTATCCTTGCGCTTCTTGAAGAAGCGGGCCGGAGCATCCGACGGCATTTTATAACTGCAACGCTTCCCAAACACTAACCTGGCACAGTCTAACCTCCTCTTAATAGTGCGTTTGTTAAACCTAGCACAAGAGCGGCAACCAACAACGTCGTGCTCAGGCCCTAAACAAGGTATACACAAGGTATGATAATCCCTATGAGGTATCTGTTTCCCACAAGAAATACAGTTATTCACTTTTTCTGACATCCGGTAAAATACTGAGGCAAGAAAAAACCAAAATGTTCCCCAACGGGGTACTTAGCCAACTCTGTTTCGGTCTGAAACTCCGGTTTCGGAAATATTTCAGTACGCCAACCTGCACTCGCAAAACTGCTTCTGCATCGGACCATGCGGCAAAAAAGACAGAGGATATGACGTCGGTCATGCGCATTAGTACCCTGACGTACTGACGTCAGTCTAATGCGCCCTGACCGACGTCAGCCTTATACTCTGGTATTCGGGCCGACTGGTACGCGGACTATACCCAATAGTCAGGACTGCAGCAATGGAAGACGAAGAACATCCGGTTTTCTAAATCATCCACTTTGGATTGTAAGTATGTATTTTGCTTTATTAGAAAGTCTATTATTCTCATCTTTATGTACTCTGTCAATGTCATTTAGTGCTAATTCAATACCTGAAATTTGAGATTTTTGAAACTGCAGATCTTCGTGTATCTTTTCCATTTGTTTAGTGCAGCCTTTTTTAAAGATGTCAATCTTTAAATCCATTTTATCTAGTTTGGCAGATAGTTCTTGTACAGTAGTGAGTAAAGAGTGTAGGTCATTTTTTTTTAGAGAAGATTCTTGATGAAGTGCTTTTGATGTAGCCATTCTGTTGTCAGTGAAGATAGATAAAAGTATCCAAGGTATTATTGACAGGAAAAAAAATCAAAATTTCTTCAGAATTTTTATATGTATTATAAAACTAGATGAGAGGAATTTATTACTGAAGACTAAGTTCCTCCGATAAGATTTACTGAAAAAATCCTGTCATACAAAATCTAAATTGACAGAGCTGAAGAGAATTGCTGCTATTCTGAGCCCATCTTGGCCACGCCCCCTGCAACCACATTTTTAATGTCATGTAATTCAGAATGGTTTCACTCCTTTAAAATATTTTTTCTCATTTACATTTAGTAAGACTGAAGTGAACTGTTCAGTTTTTCCATAGCCTTACTTCAGGAAAACAAAAAACCCACGGTGGAACAGCGGTAGCATTGTTGCCTCACAGCAAGAGGTTCTCCTGTTAGATTCTCGGCTGGAGTGCCTTCTGTGTGGAGTCTGCATGTCCTCCCCATGGTCAAGTGGCCTCCGAAAGACATGCATGAATGGGGCGTGCCTTCGCTGAAGGTTGGGCGTCGGGCTGGCAACTCGGCACCATAAAAATTGACTGCAATCATTAGCGGACCGGAGTTCCGCTGTGGTGACCCTTAACCAGGAAAAGCCGAAAAGACAAATGAACAAACTTCAGGAAAACTAAACATTCTTTGAAGAAAAATAAAACTTGGAGTCAGTACGTAACTTGCTGATGGGAAGGAGGTATGGCTCACTTGCAGTGATGTAAAAGTACTCCAGGCAGACAGATGACTTGTAGATTTGTATGCTTGCATTTCTGATAGGACTGATGGAAACACACACATTGGACTGTAATTATTACTAATTATTGGATGGCAAACATCCAACAAAACTTCTTAGTAATTGTTGGCATTAAATTCAGAACGGGTTTGGCCATGGCTGCATCCCAAACAATGTATAGACTAAGGGAGGGACCACTTCTTTAAACGTTTGCTTTGTTTTAAGCAATTACTGCAAAACATTATCAAAATGCCTTGTTTAAAAGAAAGGTGCATGGGGCATTAGCAGTTTGTGAAACACATACAGGACTGCAGGTCCCCTGCTTTTCTGGTCATTTTAGTCCACCAAGTGGCTGTAGATTCTGTTTTTCCAAAAACACGATTGATGAAAAATGTTGTCCGCTTGCAGACAGTTGGTAAAAGACTCCTGTTTCATAGTCCTGTTCGGGTTTCAGCACAATCGTGATACAAAAGCAATAAGCAGTTTACCCACTACTTTTAACTTAAGAACAAAGTCATTTCGTGAAAACGTAATGAATTAGACAAGGTTGCAAATGTGGTTGCGATAATACGCAAGTACCCAAAATATTAATAGTAGAAAGTTCACTCTGAGCTTCATCTGCTGACTAAAGGGATACATTTATGAGTATCCTGCAAAATAGCAGAAAACTGAAATTTGGACAATTCCTTAAGCAATAATTTCCTGATTTTAGCAAACCTTTTCCATTTTGTGCAACATCAGACAGCAAGTCTTGGTAAAACATTTATAGAAAAGTGATTACAAAGAATTTTTTTGAACTGCTAGGCTGTTGAAAATATCAAGTTATGATTAATAAGAGGAAAATCTAGCAATGACGGCCCCCAGTTTTGGATAGCCAAATATATGGACCAGATCTAAAATTATTGGCTGAAATACATCTTGGTTTAAAGGTTTGGCCAGAATAAGCAGTACTTCTTGAATAGCTTTAGACACAAGGATGTATACCGTCCAGTACTATTTTGGTATCCCAATAAAATGTAAATTAGGTTTATAAGCATAAGCTTCCCAAGTATCTTCTCAGGAGAAGCTGACAATACTGAATAACTGGTCATAAGACAACTGGTTACATTTAATGGAGAGGTCAAAAAGCTCTGATTCAAGATGCAAGTAGTTACTCTTTTGTTGGGGCAAATGATTTTTTAGAGTCATGATGTCTTCTTCTAAATTCAACACAGAACAAACTGCATTACTTAAATCACCCATTCTGGAAATTATACCTGTTGCTCAAGAAGAGATCACCTTAGTACCTGCGATTGCTTTATGCATGTTAAAAAAAGTGTTGCAATGGGTACTGAACTAATGTCACACTCACAATTAATAAACGTCCACTAAATCAGAATTTAACAAATTATCATTAAATATCTGCGGTGGTGCAGCAGTAGCGTTGTTGCCTCACAGCAAGAGGTTCTCCCGTTCAATTCTTGGCTGGAGTGCCTTGTGTGTGGAGTCTGCATATCCTCCCTGCGGTTGGGTGGGCGTTCGAAAGACCTGCGCAAAATGGGCGTGCCTTCGTTGAAGGTTGAACGTCAAGCTGGCACCACGGCGTTCATGAAAATCTACTGCCAATCATTAGCGGACCGGAATTCCGCTGTGGTGACCCCTAATCGGGAAAAGCCAAAAGACAACAACAACATCATTAAATATAAAGGCTCTCTCAGTCTTTAGATAAAGAACTACCTTGGAAATACAGGTCCACACTGTTTTCCTTTTGCTGTAAGGACGGATCCGTATAGAGTTTTGTATTTGAAAATCAGAGGTAAAATGAATATACTTTTCCACCATAGGGGTAAATAATTCCCAGGTTAAAGCAGCAGAAGGTCTGGTTACAAGAAAGAATTCTATAACTTCCTTCTCTCTCTCTCTCTCTCTCTCTCTCTCTCTCTCCAGTGTAACTAATTCATCAAGTTCAAATGAAGAAACCTCCAGAATTGGGTTGACATCACTACTTGCAACAACCAAAGTTTTGTAAGTGCTGCTGACTTGCTGATTTCTCCCCCCTCTGCCTTTGCATCTCAAAGGACCTACCAACAAAATTGGAGATGTTGAGATTTGCAAGAACAGCAGCACCATATAGGAGTAAGAGTAGAAGGTAGGTAATGGCAAGGATTATTTTGTGGCTGTGTTTAGAAAGAGCTGGTCTGTACAGCAGACCTTATTTCTGAAGATTTTATATATATACATATATATATATATATATATATATATATATATATATATATATATATATATATATATATATATATATATATATATATATATATATACACACACATACATACATATATATATATATACACATATATATATATATATATATATATATATATATACATATATAGACACACACACACACACACACACACACACACACACACACACACACACACACACACACACACACACACACACACACACACACACACACCACATGTGTAGGTCAAATTTAAGATTGGTCAATTCTTACTCAGAGTTTGGTATGGGGAACAACTTCAATTACAGTACGATTCTTAGAAATGATCTTAAACTCTTTTTTTTTTTTTTTTGTTTAGCAGCAAGTGTTTTAAGGGTAAACAGACAGGAAAATATTTTTTAGGGTTGAGCAGGAGCTGTGAATTGCTAAGCCACAGCTCAGGGAGAAAGCTTCTTGGGTTACCTATTGTACGTGGGTGAGGCTGTTTCAGAAGCATACAATGACTAAATCATCCGCATATTGTATAAGAAAGGCTGGATGACATGAAATATGGAGATCATTGATAAAAAACATTGAACAGGAGATGACCAAAACTAGAACCTTGTGGAATGACAATAATATATTAGACATGGTGAGTTGGAGCCTTGGGATTTTTTCAGATTGTTGCCTACTGAATAGACAGCCGGTAAACCACTGGACTAATGCAGGAGACAGAACTTGGTTAAAGAAACGCTGTAGGAGGTATTGTATGAGGAAACAGTAATCAAATGTCTTTGAAATATCTAGGAATAGTGAGGAGCCAAGTCTTCCAGAGTCTCCAGCATTACTGACAGTGAAAAAAAGTAAAGCAGTTGTGCCACGTGAAGGCCAAAAGCCATGCTGGGTAGTTGTTAGAGGTTTGTTTAATAAAAGATACTCAAGGAGTTGCTTATGTACACATTTCTATAGTACCTTAGGGAGTGGGGACAAGATAGCAATGGGCTGAAACTTAAAGATTTTGATGAAATTACCTCCTTTGTGTAAGGGGATGATGAATGACCTTCCAAATTTGTGCAACACAAGACTCACTAATTTATTTATTATACTAAACAGGATATGCTACAGCTACTGCAACAATTTTTAGGTATTCTACTGGGAGGGTATCTGCAGAGGAAGAGCTAACTTTGTTTAAATACAAGTTTTTTTTATGTTGGTAGGCACAGGCTTTACAGAGTTATTTGGACAGTTTATGGAAGTAGCTTGGATGGGGGGTCAAGTAATGGAGAGTACATTACAATTTATGGTTGTGGTTGGAATGGTGAATAAGCTAGAGTTTGTGTTTTGAAAGTATATAGGAAGACCTGGGGTTTGGTGGCTCACGTTAGAAGTTATATTGGATATGGAACTAATAAAATAATTATTAAATATGGTTGCTGTTTGAAGTGCAGATTTACTGGGATGGGGAGGGAGATAAGATAGGGAACCTATACCAAACAGTAAATTAATGGACGGCCAGAAATGTTTGAGGTTATTTTTATGCTTCATATGGACAAGCTTGTAGAATTCTGTCTTTCTTACTTGGATTTTGACTTCACTGCACATTTACCTAAATGTCTGCAAATAAGTACTGGTTTTATATTTTAACCATTCTTACCACGCTTCATCTCTGTTGCTCATTAACTGTTTGCAATGTTTTATTAACCATGGGGGATGTTTAGTATCTATTCTTTTTCTACGAAACGGGGCTATACTGAGGGTGTGTAGGAAGGTTGAATTAGTAGTGTTTTTAGGGGAAAACAGTTCAAATACCTTCATTACTATACTAAAATCTATGAGGTCATTTCTGTATGTGGGAAATTGCTCTGCAGGTAAAAGCAGTGAAGTGATCACTTAGTAGTTTAGGAGATTGCCAGTTTTTATAAATATAACGGTCTAAGACAATGAACATACTATCCATTGTTCTATCGTAGTCTGGATTGTCATATCAGGTTGGGGATGAGATGCATGGAGAGAAACCAAAAAGGTTTATTCTAGCAGTTGGGAAATATCATGTAAAGTTTAACCAGTTAATGTCATCATCTAAAATGACTGCTTTGATTTTTATACTTTTGAATATACTAAATGAGGAAAATTTTCTAGGAAATGAAATCCAGGTATGAAATTCTGTGGTTTCATTTTTGATGCCACACAGATTTATGGTAATATAGAGTTTGCTTGTTTAGTTTGGGGCTGGGTTGTTGTTACATTGATGGGGCCTGGATTAAAATGGTTATCACAATACTGGGAGATATTAGAGAAAAGGTTTGGGTAGAGTTTATTTTTATTGCATTTGTTAATGTAGAAAGGGGGAATTTGTTTTGAGCTAGTATTTAGAATTTTTAGTTTTGGGGAACTACCTAGTGTAAAGTTCTACAAAGTAAGAAACATGTCTGAAAAACTTGGTGTGTGTAGGTCTGTAATATTGCTTAGATGTATACTCATTTTAGTGGTATATAATGTCATACATGATAGGAGGGAAATTATGAGAGATGATAGGATAAGGCAAATTTCTGGAGAAGTTATAATTTTGGTAAAAGTATTGTAGATAAGGAAGGGTGAGATAGTAGGGACTTAGTATTTGGTGATTTAAAAGTGCGTAAAGTTTGTTTAGGAGTCTATGATAGAGCATAGAAGTTATGATAGGAAGTATAAGAGTTGTAGGTGGAGTGAACAGATGTACAAATTTCGTTATAGAAGGGGTAGGTGGGAATTGGGGGTGGGGTAGGGTACGGCAGCAAAGTGAGCCCAAGCGAAGTGGGTTGCACTTAGCCTAACAACTTCCCTTGGGGGGGGGGGAACTATTGGTAAGATTTTACATGCCACATAGAAACTAAAGCATTGTAGCTGAAGAAAAATAAAATAACAGCAAGTAGAGTTATAACTGTTGATATTAGGTAAAAAAATATATCTTGCTGGTTTAGCATTTGTAATACTAATAATGGTACAAAAGTTAAGCATTAAGTGTATACAAAAGATAAAATTCAAGGGTGAAAGACTTGGATTTGTCTTGGAGATAACTACTACTACACTTACTTATTAACAAAGGTGACAGACATAGGGGACCCATTTTAACAGACTATCAAACTTAGAAAAGCTAAAAATAAAATCAAAATAAAGTTGTAGCTAGGAATTACTCCCAGACATAAAAAAACTACTGTACGTTTCCCCACGGCTAAGTGCATCCCAGCAATGAGATGGGATTGTAGTACATCTTATTTATTATCCACATCTTCCCATAGATTAACTACTCTAACGACATCTACCATTGTAATATGTGCAACTACATTAAAACATACTCAGTCAAGGCAGGCTGTATTGCTTCAAATGTCCATTTATCAGGCAATATTATGAAATGGAATCTTTGGGTTTCTTGATATAAATATATGGGATGATGTTCTGCGTGTCTGGTAGTATAGAAATTAGGAGGTCAGGTAGGGCTACTGTTTCTACTTACAAGTTGATACATATTTATAGGAGATACAGAAAAGGTTTGCAAATAGTATGTTATAATGATGTGAAAAGAGAAACGCTAGGAGGAGGACAGTTTCAGATCAGCAACCTACCCAAATGCCTGCTGAAGCAGCTATGGCTATGAAGAGACACCAGCAAGCTGAAAACCTTAGGAAGCCATAGGGATAAAGTAATCAGCTAGCTATAGCATATTTTCAGTTAGACCTAAAATAATCCAAATTTTAAATTCCCTACAGACTTGAGTACATGGGACTAACTCAGCCAGCATATGCAAATGATGTATAAACAATTTTATGAACTGTAAAGCAGACAAGAGATTGGCATAAAATAGCATCTCTTTTCTTTTCTAGAAATGCATATGACAATAAGAATAAGTTGATACATTGAAACTGTGGAATAAACAGCTAAACACAGTTAGAGTTTAAAAATGAAACTTTCCCTGTTAAATAAATAGCCGACATACCACAGCAAAGGAAAAAATGCCAGTTAACCAGATGCTTTACAAGTACAAATCAGCACTGCAGACTGTTCTAGCAATTATTGTCGCAGTATGTTCTAGAGAAAAAAAAAATACTACTGGACTGCCAATATCCAAGCCTCTACAAGAGGAGGCATGAATATTAGAACAGCAAAAGTAATGTGTGACACCGCAGTGCAGATTAAACCTTATCCTTTGACAAGAATACAAACACTAACATGCTCTTAATACATACGAATGCTAGGACAGTAGACAAAAAAAAAATGATCAAATCTGTTTGACATTAACACTATATCACCATCAATAATAAAAATTGAGTTCTGGGCACTAAACTACATCTAGGTAGAATTTGAGAGAAAGTACAGTTT
Organism: Protopterus annectens; assembly: GCF_019279795.1. Lineage (NCBI taxonomy): Eukaryota > Metazoa > Chordata > Ceratodontiformes > Protopteridae > Protopterus > Protopterus annectens. The sequence goes on from NC_056737.1 coordinate 224,596,457, forward strand.
TGTACCTACCATAAACGTAGATGTTAGAGTGCTAATACAGCTGCAGTAATCACAGATGGGTTTTCTGCTGTCAGGCGGGTCCTCGGTCGGCCGAATTCCAAAGTCTAGGTCCGGCGTCTTGCAATATAATCAAAAATCAGTAGTTGCAAGCAAATACACCATAGAAGGATAACCCAATCAGGTTGTATGAGGAGGAGTTAGCCACTAGGCCTTTACCAAGAGGGGAAGGAGGGAGGGAAACCTGTACTGCAGCTGTATTAGCACTCTAACATCTACATTTATGGTAGGTACAAAACTGTACTATGTTCATCGTGCATACAGCTGCAGTAATCACAGATGGGTAGAATCCCAAAGCTACGCACAGGGTGGTAGGCACTAGGTGGAACTGGGAGCAGCCAGAACGCCCTGCAACACAGCAGTGGCAAAGCCTGCTCTAGTTTTGGAGTATAAAGGCAGGTGGTAGTGTTTTGTGAAGGTATGCACAGAACTCCAAGTGGCTGCCTCCAAAATATCTTTGGTAGGGACTCCTCTGAGGAAGGCTGTAGAGGTAGCTGTAGCCCTTGTGGAGTGGGATCTGATGCCTGTAGGAACAGGTTTGCCATGAAAGGAGTAACAAAACCGTATGCAGTGGCCTATCCATTTTGAAATTGTCTGTTTGGAAATTGGCTTCCCTTGAGCTCCTACAGCATAGGACACAAAAAGTTGTTCTGATTTCCTGAAATGCTTTGTTCTGTCCAAATAGTAACGTAGCCGTCTATGGATGTCTAAGGAGTGTAGCAGCCTTTCCCCTTTGTTTTGAGGATTGGGGTAGAATGTAGGTAAGTGTATGGCCTGATTTAAAGCTACCCTGGATACTACCTTAGGCATAAATGATGGGTTGGTTCGTAGGGAAACCCTGTCCTGATGGAAGATGAGAAAGGGCTGCACAGCCATGAGGGCTTGTAGTTCCGAAACCCTACGAGCTGAGGTAATGGCCAGAAGAAAAGCCGTTTTCCAGGACAAATATTGCAAATCTGTTGAGGCAGCTGGTTCAAAGGAAGGTAATTAATTTTTCTAGAATGTAGTTAAGATCCCAGGCTGGTATTGGTTGTTTCCTTGAAGGTCTTATATTCTTAGCTCCTCTGAGGAACTGTCTTAAAAGTGGGTGAAAGAATAAGGGTGGATCAGTGTTGTATTCTGCAGAAATGGCTGAGGCATGAATTTTGATGGAGGAAAATGAAAGTCCACTGTTCAACAGCTCAGCTAGATACTGTATCTGAGGCAAATTCAGTTTTTTAGGATCCTGGCCTTTTTTCTCATTCCAAGCGCAAAACCATTTCCATTTTGCGGAGTAAGCCTTTCTAGTAGATAGCCTTCTGGCCTCCAAAATGACATCCTGCACCTCTTTGGAGAGTAGGGTCTGTTGTGGTATTAAGGAATTTTCCATGCAGCCAGAGTGTTTTCAGCTGACTGTGAAGAGTTTTGTAGCTGTGCTGAGTCAGTAGAAGAGGCATTAGAGATAGGGTCCAGGGAGGAGTATGTGTTAGGCTCCTCAGGAGTGGGTACCAGTGTTGTCTTGGCCAGTCTGGAGCAATCAGTATCATCTTCGGTCTGTCTGCTCTTGCTTTCAAAAGCACCTTGGGCAGAAGAGGCACAGGTGGGAAAGCGTAAACTGTCCATGCTGCCCAACTGAAAGAAAGGGCATCCACTCTCCAGGCCTTTGGATGCCTTGAACAGAACTTTTTTAATTGATGATTCCTGTGGGAGGCGAAGAGATCTAGGTCTGGCCTTCCCCACGCTTGGATTATCTTTGTAAACACTTGAGGATGCAACTTCCATTCGTGTGGGTCTGTCATATTTCTGCTTAGATTGTCTGCCAGCGTGTTTTCCAATCCTGGCAAGTACTGTGCTTGAAGTTCGATTTGCCATTCCAGAGCCAAGTTCCAAAGTGACATGGCTAGCCCGCACAGGGGGTATGAATGTGTTCCACCTTGTTTGTTTATGTACCACATTACTGTGGTGTTGTCTGTTCTTATCAATAATTGCCCTGGATGCATGAGGTCCTTGAAAGCTGTAATTGCATTTATCACTGCTAGCATTTCTTTTTGATTGATGTGAAGGTGCTTTTCCTTTGGGACCATTTGCCCTGAATGCACCTGTCTGTCATGTGCGCCCCCCAGGCGTAGTCTGAGGCGTCTGTTGTGATGACTTGATTTGCTTGAGGCTTGCAGAATGGAAGACCTGTGTTTGTTTAGCATGCTTGGGCCCACCATAGAAATTCCTTTTGCAAACATGGGATTATTGGTATTATTGTTTCCAAACTGTGGCTGTGTTGAGACCATAGGTTTTTTAGGTACCATTGAAGTTTCCTCATATGCAACTTTGCACATGGGATCAAAAGAATGCAAGATGCCATGAAGCCCAGAGCCTGCAGGATTTTCCGTGCAGTGAGCTTGGTACAATTTGCTAGTAATTTGAAGTACTGAGTTAGTTGCCCCTGTTTTTCTGGCGTAAGATAGGCCATCTGGGTGTTTGTGTCCAAGTTGGCACCCAGGAAAGTTATTTTCTGAGATGGTGTTAGCCTGGATTTCTCTTTGTTGAAGGTGTATCCCAGAGAATTCAATAACCGTGTTACATAAGCCAGATGTTTCAGAAGTATGTGCTTGCTGTCCGCTTGGATCAGGCAGTCGTCCAAATAAGGGTAAATTTGTATCCCTTGAAGTCTGCAGTAGGCAATTACTGATGCCAGGCATTTCGTGAATACTCTGGGCGCAGTAGATAAGCCAAAGGGCAATGCAGAGAATTGATAGTGGATTGAACCTGCAAGAAATCTGAGGTATCTTCTGCAGCTTTGTCTGATTGGGACATGCAGGTATGCCTCCTTGAGGTCCAATGTTACCAGCCAAAACTCCTTGCCCGGCATGGGAAGAAGCTGCTGTAATGTGAGCATCTTGAATTTTGGTACGAGTAGAAATGTGTTTAGGATGGATAAGTCCAAAATGGGTCTCCAGTCGGTTCCTTTCCTTGGTACCAGAAAAAGTCTGGAATAAAAACCTTGACCTTGTTCGTGAGTAGGTACCTCTTGAATAGCTTTCATGTCCATAAGCTTTGAAATTTGTATTTGAGCCTCTGCCCTTTGATTGTGTGGCAGGTTTGGCATGCCTCTCATTTTTGGAAGAGTGTGAAAATGAAATCTGTAGCCTCTGTTTATCATGTCCAGGATCCATTTGTCTGTTGTGAAAATATGCCAATTTCTTGTAAATAATGCCAGCTTTCCTCCGAAGGGTGCTGTCAGCTGAGACTTGCTTGGCATGAAAAGGGGGAAGTCATTGGGTTTGTTTCCTGTATTGTTGTGCACTGTCTTCTCCACCTCTTGGTGCTGGAGTTTGCCATTGTCTGCCTCTATATGATCCTTGAGGTTGTCCTCTGCCCCTTGTGCGCCTGTATCTACCTCTTTGTGGCTTGTCCGTGGCTGGAAAGGACCAGTTTTTTGAAGGCCAATTTCTGCTAAAACGTGGTGGTTGAACCTGTAGAAAAGCTTTGACAGTTTGCATAGATTTAGCTTTTTCTTCCATTTTCCGTAGTATCTCCTCAGCATTAGTACCAAATAGTACATCTTTTTGTAAAGGAGCATCTAGTAATTTAGCTTTAACATGGTCAGGCAAGGTTTGTTCCCTAAGCCAGGCATGTCTACAAATGACTGATCCTGTCACAGCAGCTCTACTTGAGGCCTCTAGGGCATCATAGCCACATTGTAAAGTGTGTTTACCCACTTGTTCTGCACTATGCATCATGTCCTGCAACTCCTTCAAATCTGGTTGTTCAGGTTGAGACATTTTATTTCTTAAATTGTGATAACAGAAACTGCTGATATTTAAGCATATGTAACTGACAATTTAAGGCCCTCATGGCTAGGGTGGCAGAGGTATATACCTTTTTTCCCCACCTTTCTAAGGATCTAGACTCTTTCGGAAGGTAGTGGATTCTTAGCAGTAGAGGCCTTCATTCCCTTGGGGCCTTGAGAAATGGTTTCAGGGTCAGCATTATGGCTTTTGTAAAGAAATTGGTGAGAGTTGGGAACTCTGTAGTACCCATCAGGCTTGACTGGGGCAGGAGGCAGGGAATCCGGATTTAGGCAAGCCTCCGAGTAAACAGTCAAGTATGTCCAAGACAGGAGGTATCGCCAGAGGTCTGTGCTGAGGTAACAAAAGAAATTCCCTAAGTCTTTTCTTGGAATCAGAAAAGTCTTGGCCTTCCCAATGGAAGTGTTCCCTCAAAGTGTGCAAGGTTTCCACAAAGGAAAAATCCTCTGGGGGAGATACAGAAGGAATGGACTGCTCAGCATCCGAATCTGAAAAAATGGAGTCCTGGTCAGAAGAGGGAGAAGCTTCCTCCACTCTGGGTCTCTTGTCTGGAGGGGGTTGGGAACCCCTGATAAGAGTAATTAAATCCTCAGCCATTTTTAGCATCTGCTTTTTAGGCATGGGGCCTGGAGATGGGCCCTGTGCAACAGGCCTCTTGGGATGCATGGCTGATTTGGACTTAGTAAAGGCCTTTATGGAAAAGGAAGATGAGGGTCTAAAGACACCATGGGTGGAAGTGGACCTGTCCACATTAGGAGGCTCAACACTCACAGTGGCTTTGGTGGTTGTAGTCTGGGTATGGGCCGAGGAACCTGCGGTCTCGGTTACAGAGGACAGCGCCAAAGAAGTGTCGTCGGTAGTCAGGGGCTGCGTAGGAGTCTCGCTGAGAACCGGACCACGTGTAGCCGGTTTTGGCGTGGTGTCGGTGGAGACCGCGGGCCTCGTGTATCGGTCTTTGTCCTTGCGTTTTTTGGGCAAAACGGTATTCGGAGTATCCAACGACATTTTATAATCAAAGGCTTTACCAAAAAAGTGCTGGGCGAACTCCGCCCGACGCTTAATAGTGCGTTTATTGAAAGTAGCGCAAAAGCGACAGGCCGAGACGTCGTGGTCTGGGCCTAAACAAGGTATGCAGAGGGAATGGTAATCCTTATGCGGTATTTGCTTCCCACAAGAAATACAATTGTTAACTTTGTCTGACATCAGTCTGAGGCAAGAAAAGTTTCCCCAATGGGGTACTTCGCTTTAAAAAAGACTTCGGTTTTCAATTTTTCGTAATTTCAGGAGCTGGCCGACCGGCACTTGCGAACTGCTTCTGCTTCGGGCACCGCGCGGCAAAAAAGACTGAAGAAAATGGCGTCGGCTGTGTCTTATATACCCCTGTCGCACTGCCGTCAGGAAAGAAAGCGACAACAACTGACGCCGGACCTAGACTTTGGAATTCGGCCAACCGAGGACCCGCCTGACGGCAGAAAACCCATCTGTGATTACTGCAGCTGTATGCACGATGAACATCTACAAGTTTATTCTAGGAATTCACTAGACAGCGGGGGGGGGGGGATTATGCACTTAAATGATTTAATCCTATTGTCCCTAGGAGTAGTTTTCCCAGCTTTACCTGGAAAGACGGAGAACCTCCAAAACAAGAAAAGCAGGTCCAGCATTTGGTAGTATGGCTGAATGAAAATACTATTCAAACAGCTCAAAAACACTTAGTTGAAATAATACTTACTTCCCATAATACAGAACTAGAAGTATTTATTCCATATCTTAAATCAAGAAGTTATTCTTAAAATAAAAACATTATTACAATGCTGCATTGTGAATGCAAATGAAATAAAATACTTCTTTGTAGCTCTTGATTTTATTTCAGTATCAGTTAACCAGAGTAGAGTAGAGTACTTATCTACACTGACCTTTTTTCAAATTCAGCTTAGGAGTTACTGCCTGGTTAAGCAACTTACTCAGAGGCACACACTGGCAAAAATGAAGCCCAAGATAGCCAAACCACTATTAAAAAAGGATGAAACTCACAACCGTAATCCCCTGTACTAACTGCCACTGGCGGCCTTACAGACAATATATTTCGACCTATTCACAGGTAGTATCTCCAAACAGCAGATCATATCCGTACTCTCCAAGGCACTGCTTCTCAGCCTGAGCACTTTGTTCTAGCAGAGTGCAGAGTGGAGAGCAGCAACAATAATCCCCTTGCACAAAGGGGGTCCATCAACTGACCTTGGGAACTACAGACCCAAAAGCCTAACCTGCCTCATCTGCAAGACCATGGAAAGAATCATCATGGACCTTCTCCACAAGGACACGAGTCATCTTCAAACTCTTGACCCGACCCAGTTTGGCTTCATTAAGGGTAGGTCACGCTTATTGAATCTGCTGGACTCATTTGAAAATGTCACCAAAGGCATGGATGAAGGCAAAACAGTACATACTGCCCATCTCGACTTAGCGAAAGCTTCTGACACAATCCCTCACCCCAGTATCATTGAGAAATGCTCCCAGCGGGAATCCGAATGGACAGATGACAAGTCAGTAAGTACAGTATTACTGCTGAAATTGAATTCATCCTCAAGTCTTGGTGAGTACCTTCATGAGGTGGACCCTGCTTTTCACAAAATCTCACCAAGACAACACTGATATGAACACTAATTTATATAGCATATATCATGGACAGAAGTAGGTTAAAAATCTAAAAAGACAGCTGGGTGTACAAGACCCAGGATAAAAAAGTGCCCAATCATGGTAGACACACTGGTGCCTGGACTGGAAGAGATGACCGTGTAGAAACCTCAAAATACAGAAACATTCCTACAATGAGGCCAGGCTAGGCCCAGGGGGAGGATGACCCCCTGTTGTAGAAGGAAGTAGCAGTCCACAAAAACTGATAGGCCAAAGAAGAGCCATAAAGAAAAAAAATTTCTTTCTCCTCCTCAATAGTCCACTTTATGTAGTTACTATTGTGCAAAAAGCCCAGAACATCCAGACACTAGATATACAAAACGATTAAGAGAGAAATTAGAGGAGGAAAGAAAAATACTTCCACAAGAAAAACTGTCAGAAGCCTCAGATAAAAAGTGTATTCATTAATAAAAAAAAAATTGTGAAAAAACAGTATATATAGACCAAGTAACTTTTATCCGTTTAGAAAAAGAAGCATTTGAGGAAGTGCAAAAATATACACAACAAAACCTAGAGATTTTTAAAAGTATAAAAAAGAAATATGGATATGGGAAAGAAAAAAAATTGACATGGTGCAATATGTATACAAAGCAGGAAGCCAAATTAATCAATATAAAGAAGGCAGCCCCAAAGATATTTGAACAGAAATACAAGCAAAAGCATTCTGATATTTTTTTTTATGGAAAATTCCACATCACAAAGAGGGAATGTAGAAAAGATTAGTACAGTAGAAGTTGAAGTTATGGAGTGCCTGCGAAGTGAAGGATTTGGTGTAGAAGGACAAACACAGATTACATCACAGCATGATGGAGAGAGCCCCCTGCCTATGCTAGTTTTTATTTTTTTTAATGTTATTCGATGTTTTACTACATCGATCACTAGAGGCAGACCTTTAGTGATTCGATGTAGTAAAATTTCGATAATGTGATATAGACGTGTAAACTCCAAATTAATACTGTATTGTTTCGGTACCAGAAAAAGGAATAATGGCAAGATTCCCCTTCCTGGGTACAGTCCTTTACCGACGACACTTAATGAAAACTATAATTACACCTGGCTGGTGCTACAGATACGGTGCATGTATCTCATTACTTATGGACTTCCACCCTCAGATCATCCTGCAGACTTGGTACACAGTCTCACATTTTATGAAGGACAGACCCAAAATATGTGGGAAAAAGTTGGACATTGTGCAAAAATCTGGACAGCTGACAAGTATGTACAGGTGCAATAGCAGTGAGACAAGTGGGGATTAGTTACACTGGAGCAAATCAGTTGCAGTAGGAAGAGAAGCAGCAGTAATGTCCAACAGCCCGTTTAATTTATGACTGCGGTATCAGTACATGTAACAAATTGAAAACAGACATTACCAATTTTACCTTTTACATTAACCTGCCATAACTGAAGGGAAGTTTGGGAATTAAGCGATTATGACAGACAGACATTCGTGTAAACTTCAAAGTCCAAGAAATCTGGCAAAAACAAAACTACAGCAGGACAACAGTGTAAAAAAAAAAAAAATTTGAGGTACTTTTTAAATAGTTAGACACTTTTGAAATTTACAATGTGAAATAAGGTTGTCGCCAAGTGAACAGCATATGAATGTTTGGTACTTGCATACTATCGATAAGAAATCTGGTTGTGATAATGCGCATTTACCAAAGATTTAAATATGGGGTAATATTTATGCAAAGGAGAAAGCAAAACTAACCAATACAAAAAGAGCAGCACAAAATACATACTGAGCTGAGCAGGGGAGGGGCACTTACCACAACTCTGACCCATGATGTACAACAATAAAAGTATCCTGTTTTTTTTTTTGCTTATTTTTACTAGTTATTGATTATTCTAGCTATTTATAGCACTTTTTGTCTGCTGCATACTTTTTACTGCTGTAAACTTGTCTGCACGGTTGTACTGAAATTATCTGCCTTACAGGGCCTAATAAATAAAGGTTTTTACTGTCACACTATTTGTAAAGCTTTTTAGCTAGCTTCACTGTGTGAAGTATTAACTGGAAATTTTCACCATTTGTTAATCATCTGATTTCCTGCCAAGGCGTGCATCATACAACTGATTTGTTTGCAGTTAAAAGCATTCTCTAGAGTCTCCTTGCTCCTTTATCTGTTTAAAACATTCATTTACTGTCTCACTGATGTTTTTTTTTTGCTGTGATAAACATTTCTGCAGTGTTTTCTGCCTAAAATAGTGTAGCTAGTAGTTGCAGTATTCCCCACCCTCCTTCCCTGTTGGTGTCTTCTTCTTCTACTTGGTGGCTTTGCAGTTGCCTGCCCTACTGTTATTTCATCTGGGACACTCCTCTCAGTCTAGTGTCATTAGCTCATTCTACTGAATACAGAGAGAACACTTTAGAAGGCCAACCCACTTAGTTTCTAAACCTAGCCATTAGCCTAGTACACACCTATGAACCTGTAATATATTTGAAGAGAAATACAGGCAAAGGAATCAGGACATGAAAAACTTTACAATACAAAAAATAAGAAGATAAAGAGGAAAGTAGAAAAGGAGATTAGTAATGTAGAAGTTAAAGAAATAGAAACTGAGGTTATGAGTACCTGCAAAATGAAGGATTCAGTGTAAAAATCTAATTCAGAAAGCACTACAACAGGATAGAGCAATGGATATCTAAACCAAGTGGAAACCAGTGGAACGGGAAGCATTTGGTCAGGTGCCATATGAAGATATTTTGGAGCTTTCCACCGGAAGCCAGTACAAACGTTCACTTGAAGCTGGACAGCAAGGGAAGCCACAGGAAACGGTGAAAACTCTGATGCAATCAATGTTGAAGAGTGATCAGGCCAATGAGTTCCCATATGCAATGGATAGCACAGGATAAAATTGAAGAGAACATGCCACAGGCAGATGGCATAGAATGCCTGCAGGGAATGGAAAACAAAATATCTGCCCTCAGTTTAGAAAAAAAAAAAGAGCCAAGAGAAGTTTCTTGATATAGCCCAAAAAGTCAGACGTTTGATAAAACAAATAAACAGAGCAATTAGGACTGCCCACAGAGATCCATTCGATATAGCAGAAGTAAACAGGCTATATTACTGTACAGATAAAATAATAACCGATAAAGTTCTACAACAAGAGCACAGGGTAGTGAGGGAAAAGGGGAAAATATCGAATACCATCATGGAAGTACCGAATAGAGAAAACTATAAAGCAATTAATTAATCCAAGAAGTGTCACCGTTAGAAGAATATAGAAGTAGTAACAAATCACCAAAAATACTAAGACAGACATGATAAAAAGCAATGAACAGTATTAGTACAGACACCAGGCTTTATCATGCACTATCGCAAATAAACTAAAAATCTCAGCACAGGCAGAAAAACCTAAGAGATACGCAAAGAAATATACAAGGAAAAGTACAAAATAAGAAATTTATTGATGATCCAAAAAATTTTGAGAGAGAACTGGGAAACAAGGTAAAAGGAACTGAAAAAAAAAACTGGCAAAAAAAGAAGAAATAGACAGATACTAAAATGTATCTACGAAGATCCTGTGAAACAGACACTAAATGGATAGAAGAAGTAAAAGAATAAGAAGTTTAAAGGTAAACAATATGAAATAACAGCCAGAAAAAGACTGAAAGAAAGTTAAGAAAAGCCTCTAAAAGGAAAACTCCAGGCCTGAAATGCAGTACCTAACTTTTGGTTAAAAGTACATTGTTGCACAAAGACTTAGCCATGAGTAAGAACTAGGTATATGCGAACACCGAACAGACACCAACCTGGCTAACAAGAAAAACAATGCTTCTATTTAAGAGTGAACCTGCAAGCTACCCTAAAAGTTTCAGGCCAATAACTTGCCTTCTGACGACATATAAACTATACATGGGAACTGATGCCAACAGAGTTTATAGTCATTTAGAAGAAAACTCAATTATGGCAGTAGAACAAAAGGGCAATAAAAGAAAGTCACATGTAACAAAGGATCATTTGTTGTTAAATGAAGTCATAGTGGAGAACTGTAAAAAGGGGAAGAATCTAAGTATGGCATGGACTGACTACAAAAAAGCATTTGATCATTTGATAGTATCCCACATTCATGGATAAGAGAGTGCTTAAAATGTATAAAATACACCCTACAATGATCCACTACATTACACAGTGACCATAAAACAGTAGCAGACCACTTTGCAATTAAGCCATGATAAAAAGGACAAAAGTATTATCCCAAGGATAAAAATTCAAAGGGGATAGTCCAAGGTGATTGTCACCAATGCTATTCTGCCTTGCCCTTAACCCATTAAGCTGTCTAATTAACAGTTTAGGCTCCTAGAAAATAAAGTGTAAAGACTTCTCAGCTCATCAGATGAGGAACTGAAAGTACAACTACAAGATGTCAAAACTTTTTCAGATGATACAAGAATGTAATTTGGTCTGGACAAATGTGCAAAAGCAGCCTTTAAAGCAGGAAAACTGCAGTACCAGGAAAACATCAGTTTGGGACAAGAATGTGATATAAAAACTTGAGCAAGAGGCAGTATACAAATATTTGGGAACTGATGAAAGAAAGATCAACAATAAATCAAATGTGAATAACTTGGTAAGGAATACTTTAGAAGACTTAAATTAATCCTGGAAACACCATTAACATCTAGGAAGAAAATCCAAGCTATAAACCAGTTTGTTCTTCATGTCCTAACTTACAGATTTGGAGTGACTGACTTGCCCCAAAACATGTAGGCCAGATTAGATAGGAAAACAAGAAGAATGCTTCATGCTCACCAAATTTAATTTATAAAAATCAGTGCATACCAAGATTATATATTCTCCGTTCCAATGGGGGAATGGGCCTCCTTGAAATTGATTACATGTACAGATCTGCAATCGTGGGACTCCACGCATAACTGCTGAACTCACAAGACCCAAATGTGGTGAAAGTTTTGAAACATAAGGAAAATAAATCCAAGATGACTTCTCTGCTTAATCTAGCAGAAGCATATAGACATCAAGCAGGAATAGAAAATCAAACCAGTAGTAGATAAAAAACATCAGGCAGCAACTGAATGTGCCAAAAAAAAAAAAAAATAAATAAAAATAAATAAAAAAATATATATATATATATATATATATATATATATATATATATATATATATATATATATGTGTGTGTGTGTGTGTGTGTATGTGTGTTGATCAGGAATAAATGCAGGAATGGTTAAGGAGAGGCGAACTGAAACAGACAAATGTAGGTTTTGTAAAACCTAATTGGAAACAGACACCTCGTTGGTGGTCGTCACATACTAATGGCAGAAGGACTGTGTATTGAAAGGCATAACGGGTCAAATCCAAAATGAACACCACAGAAACCAGTAAGTAGATAAAATCTTTATTTGCCTCTAGTGCCTTGGCATCATTGCCTCCTGGAAGGCACTGATGCAGAGGCACTAGTGGTGAATAAAGATTTTATGTACTTACTGGCTTTTGTGGTCGTACTTTTGGATTTACTTGAACTCTTGGTGGAGTTTGTGGTGTGAAAATATTGTGGCAAGACTGCTGTACTGGAGACTTTCAGCCACTTCAATGCCATAATGTCTGCACAAACAATCGAAACATGAGCCAGAAAGCATCATAGAAAATGATGAGGTTTACATCACGTGGGATCACCCATTACCAACAGTTCAAAAGACAGATGCTAGAAAACCATATATAGTGGTTCATGAAAAGAAGACGGAAGTAGCACTGATCACTGAAATTGCCACACTCAGTGACTGCAGTGTCTTGTGTACAGACAGAAATTCATAAAATATCAGGATCTGCTGGCAGACACTAGAGCAATATGGAAGAAAGATACCCAGACAGTTCCAACAGTAGCAGGGGCAACAGTCTAATAAATCTACAACTGTATTTAGATATGTTACCAATACATGTAACCAGATTGCCGCGGTGGTATGGCAGTAGCGTTGTTACCTCACAGCAAGAGGTTCTCCCATTCGATTCTCGGCTTGGCTTGGGAGTGCCGTCTGTGTGGAGTCTGCATGTCCTCCCCACGGTTGGGTAGCATTCGAAAGACATGCGTGCGTAAATGGGGGTGCCGTCGTTGAAGGTTGGGCATCGAGCTGGCACCTCGTCGGCGTTTCGTAAAAATCTACTGCCAATCATTAGCAGACCGGAGTTCCGCTGTGGCGACCCCTTACCAGGAAAAGCCAAAAGACAACCAACCAACCAATACATGTAACCACATACGAATTGCAGGAGGAGTCATTACTGGGCACACCGCGGGTGCTGCAAAGCACTTTTGGTCGACATCAAAAATTGAAAATATACTAATTTCATGAACATTAAATCGTACTTTGACTTGGGAATGGGGTCCATTCCCATCACAGTATTAGAAACCCAAAAGATTTGGAGAAATTAAAAAAAAACAAAAAAAAACACAACAACCTGGGAATCAACCCATATATGTTACTAGATGGATAGCCAACTGGCTCAAAGACAGAATTCATACTGTCGAAGATGGGGAGTCCACCTCTACCAGTAGACCAGTTACCAGTGGCGTACCACAAGGATCGGTGCTGGACCCTGTACTGTTTTGGCATCTATTTCTCTAAGTCAGACGAAAGTAGACAGCCTGTAGCTTACCAAGTTCACAGATGATTGCAAACTGGATGCAATCACAGAGTCCCCAAACAATATTAACATATTACATAAGGGGCCAACAGACAAATGACTGAATTTTATTCTGTGGTTTTGGTACCAAAGTAAAAAAGTGCATTATCCCCTTTGGCAAATAGAAAGTCCATGCAAATTACAATCCCCCAGACTTACTATTCTTCCGTGCAAGACTAGCTTAGTCCTGCACAGAAGTGGCCGTTTAGGAGCAAAACGGCAGATTGCCATGCATATTAATGAAGGAGCGCTGCCTGAACTCCTAATCTTACACGGAGCATGTAAGAGTGCAGGGGGCATGTTTGAGAGCACAGCTCTCAGAATATACACGTCCCTGCAATGAAGAACAGCAGAAAGTCCTAAAAGAATGAGCAAGACCACTCATAGGTGTACGCATACCCCAGGCAACATCACTCCACATGTACAAGAGCAATAGTTAACACAAAAAATATAAAAATACTTTATGAAACAGATTAAATTTAACCGTAGGTGCATGGGTTCGGCCATCACTTAGCTACGGTTAATGCAGCTTAAATGACAGAAGAGGATAAAAGCAAGATATATGCAAATGAAGCAGTATAGCAATTGTGTAATGGGCAGAGCATTTAGCAATAGTGTAGTGGGCAGAACATTTGCCTTATGAGTGGTGATTCCCGGATCGACTCCCACTGCAGCACATTTAATTTTCCATGTCAAATTACTTTATGACCAATATTTTTAGTTGCATAACCTTACTAAATAACATATATTTGTGAACTGGAGTACGGCAGTAAATGCAGATGTGAGGCGTCAGTATCATAATGTTGCAAAGTCCACAGATAATCACATGTGCCCCATACAGTATATGTACACAGGAATCAGGGATACAAATGGAAGGTAAAATGTGTAATGAATAACTTCACACAGGTTCCAAATCCCCCACCTTCCCAAGAACCATTAGACATTACTGTCGAAATTAGTGCAGTGGTAAGCGGGAGTAAGCAAGTGTAAGCACCATTAAGCAGTAGTAAGCGGATTTAAGCCTGTTTACTCAGGGGTACGCAATGCTTATACAGGTTAAGTGATATTGAAGCAAACTCTCTGCAAGCATATTTAACCGGAAGTTAGCATTGCTTACCCTCGCACAAACCCGCTTACAAGTGCTTAAAAGTGCCTTAAAATCACTCTGTATGCAACAGCTGCTGTTCTGGCCAGAAACAAAAAAAACAGCCTTTGCAGGTCTTGAACCCAGGACTCTGTACACTACAGTCACAGTAGTTACCCACTAAGCCATCACAGCAGTACATAAGATTGAGGTATCACCAAACAAATCCTCACTATAGCAAAATCAAACTGAAGATGTGAAAGGAATCTATATACAGCCTTAAGTTCTATAATTTACTACACAACATAAATATGTGAACTGGAGTACTACAGTAAGCCCAGATGTGAGGTGTAATTGTAAGAAGTGTTTTAAAATCCCCTAATAAACACAAGGACCTCATGCAGTGTACATACACATGAATCATGAATACCAGACATTATATTTTATATATACACACACATATATAAATATACATTATATATAACATGCAATGAATAACAAATCAATGCCAAAAAGCAAATATAATGAAAATTAAATATTAAGCAACGCTAAGCACTGCACAGGCCAGCTTAGTAGGTGTAAGCAATGTGTAGGCCAGCTAACTCAATTTGCCCATTGGTATGCCCCTTTAAACAATGCCAACCTTATGTAAGCAGGTTTGCCCATAGCTTAGCCTTTTCAAAACCGTCCAAATCACTGCAAAGTGCAGGAAATCAGCCCTATTTAAACCTAACAGGCAGGAATACATCTCATAATTGGCTGCAGCTTACCCTTGCAGGTACCATGTCTGGAATGGGAGAGGGTGTGCACTTTCAGGCGCAGCAGCGGGGCATCCAGGAGTCCAGAGTCATGGCAGGACACTTGTCAAAGACCATGAGCACAGACTGCTGCAGGGCCAGTACCAGGGTTCCCAATATAAAGCAGATGCCTGGGACCGTCTCGCCCGTGACCTCACCAGTGCCACTGGCATACCCAGAACTGCTAAGCAGGTCAGGCATCACTATGCCGACCTGAAGTGGCGAAAGGGGGATCTCTCGATGAGTGGATCCAAGAGGCTAGGAGTACAGAGGAGGTCCCAGCTGTGTGCAAGTATCACTCCACTACCTGTTTAATAATTGCCAGCTCATGTATATTATGGATAGGTATGGCTAAATATTTCCCTTATGTCCTTCACAGTGGCAAGTGAGCGGGCTGTGAACCTGAAGGCCCATGGATGTCGCTTGGAGAGGTTGTGACGCGAGGCAGGTTAGTAATACTCTTGCATGTACTGTCATAGAAAATAAATCTAAAAGTATTAGTAAGTTAATTGCCCGTATAAAACCTGTATTGTTTAAGGCAAGTACTGCATACAGCAGAGAATATCTAACTGCTGGACTGCATGTGTTTACTCTGCTATCATATGGTAATGTAGATTTGCAATCATGTAATTGTGCTATTAAGCACAGTTACCCACACTGTGTTACATAAATAAAATGTGTAGGAATGTCTGTATATGACTGGTGTAATCCCCAGAGGTCATTTAGTAAAACAGAGAGATAGGAAACAGTGAAAAGACAGACAACAAAATCCAAATAGCACACGCAACTGAGACGTGAACTGTTGTATTTTTAGCACACACAGCCATGGGAGTGGTAGTAGTCTGCATACAGAATCATACCTCACAACTGTACAGATATGTTTTGAATGTCCAGTATATTGGCTCATATCTGCTGCCTGTCCCCCTGGGAAATCATGGGGATGATCCCAGATGTTTAGGCAGCAAACAGGAAATACAACTGGATTGTCACATCTATAAGAACAAACCTGTCACACTAGCAAATCCACAAAATGTTAGGAGAACAAACCTGTCACACTAGCAACTCCACAAAATGTTAGGAGAGTAATAAGCCAAGTATGTCCCATCTACACCCCCATGTTGTCAAACTGTGACCAGAGTGTGCACAGTAACAGAGTGAGATGTATGTGCATAATACTAATGTGGATTCTGGTAATTTGTGTGGCAACATTCTAGTGCTAACAAACACTGCTCCCACAGGTCCGTCAGATACAAACACTGTGCATAGAAATAAAAGACTGATACCCTGCACTGGTACTGTTTATTCTGGTATTGTATGGTATTGTGAGTTGCAGTTGCTCTGAATAATAAGGTATCACTCATCACTGTCACCCACACTGTGCTGTATAATATAACTGTCTAGGAAATCCTGTATAAAAAAAAGAGAGGGTGTTGTAAGTCACTAAAGGTTGAAAAAGGCAATAGTTTACAAATGTCCTAGTTCACCTGCATGTGGTCAAAACATGGCCAGAGTCTGTGCAAAGAGATGGACAGGTATGTGCATATCATCAACCTGGAATCTGGGAGTATGTGTAGAAACAGTGTTAAACAATTCCTCCACAGGTACACCAAGTAAAGGGTGTATACTGCAAGTAAAATCAGTTCATGTATATAGTTTGACAGCCATATCACTGCCCAAACTAAGGTAATAGGGTAGTGTAGTAATACTTGTAAGGTACAGATAACACCACCAACTAGGAAAGTAATGCGAACTACAGGAATATACTAGTTGTTAACTGACATCTTTATCTCCCCCACCATATCTGCAACAATAAGCTAAATACCCAACTCACTGTAATGTTGGGACATATATCCTATTGTTTGATAATTATTTAAATCTGTCTCTATGCATGTGCTATGTTGAAATACTCCAAATATTGGTGGCATAGTGCCATCATTGTACCTGCATGCTGTTTTAATTACCACTGTGATCCCATATATGCATGTGTTCTGTTTGCTATGCAACTGTTCCATATCTGGTGTCTGGGTTAATGGAACTATCTATGCATGCTGTTATACTTAATCCTGGAATGTGTTGACTATTACTAACCCACATATGTTGATAAAACAAACACCATAGCACGTATGGGAATGTGGGTCCCAGTGGACCCACCTCAGCTGGCCGTGGCACCGGGCACCAGCATGTATGGGGCCCAACCCGGGACCTCCTCGACAATTGGTCCTGCACCACCTTCAGGTGGAACCACCTCAGAGAATGGGGCTCACCCCACCCAGGAGTGGGCGTGGACAGGAACCTGTCACCAGGTCCGGGTCGTGGTGCGTAGCGATCTCAATCAGCAATTTGGAGATCTGCTACGCCAGCTCGAGAGCAGAGTGTCGCAACTAGAGGGTCAGCCTGACTCGCCGACTCAGCCCCCAGCACAGCCACCTTCGAGGCTGTGAAGGTGCAGTGGTGACAGACAGGATCTGACTCGCAGATTTAGGAATAGGGGATATCAGATGGGACATGTCTTACAGGCCAGCAATTAGGCCAACACACTTAACAGAGAACTTTTGGAATATAAACAACACGAGCAGCAGAGATCACCACCCATTAGGTTAGTGACTACTTATGGTAGGAATTCCGATTTACTAATCAACAGTATACAAAAAGTGATCACAACCTAAATAATGTTTTACCAGACAGATGTTACTTCTCATTTCGTAAGGGCAGGAATTTAGCTTCATACTTCAACCATTATAAACACTCACATTCTAGGGCCTCTTCTTATGATGTACAAACTACACTAACATGTGAGGTGCTCACAGGTTGTTACCCATGTGGGCAATGCACCCATTTCAATAAAGTTTTTAAATCTAAACAATTCACAAGTAAGAACTGTGGCACAGTCTATGACACTAATTTATTTGCCAATTGCAGCAGCGAATGGCTGATCTACTTAGCTACATGTAGCTGTGGTGCCTTTTACACACGTCAGACCTCACGTCCATTCAGACTGAGAATTTCTGAACACACTAGTGATATGAGAAATAAAAAAAACAAGTAGTGCTTTATTCAAACACTCTATAAAACATCCATCTGCCAAGTTTACTTTTATGGTCATGGACATTATTAAAGGAAATAAATCCAACAAAGCAGGATGGCATTCCATTCTTGATTCTAAAGAAAAAAGTGGATTGTTAAACTGGGGGGTTTATTCCCACCTGGTTTAAAATGAAAAATTTTGATTACCCAATCACAGGTTTGATTCAGTTTAATTACTTTTATAAAAGACTACTTTCAATGTATATCAGTTACACTGAGGAAGGCTGTGGTGTATACCAGCCGAAACCGGTTTCTTCATTGAATAAATATTTAACAGTCTCACGGTTTGCTGGCTCATTTTTTGTTTTTTTGGAATTTACAGTATTAGAGTCGTGCAACTGCCTTTCATGCAGGGGGACCTCTTTGATGTAGCATTGGTGACTGCCCATGCTACATCAGTACCACCGTTTCCACTAGGGTGCTCATGAGCTTCAGGATTTCCCAACACCCCTCCCCATCAAGATGTTTACTGCCCACGTGTCATATACCACCCCTGTAGTAGTCTTGTTCGTCTTGTCCGTTAACCTACCTCCCCAAAAATACCTACTATCCCTCCCAAACATCCCACTCTCACCTGAAAAAAAAAAAAAAAGGGCAATCTGGTTACCAAAAAAAAAAATCTCGCCTCATACATAGCTGTCCATTTCGCACACGTGTAATCTGGTCTACTTGGCATCACAACATATTACTGCTGTCCTCACCCCTCTCTCAGGGGTTTGAGTGTCCAAATCTAACTCCAAATTTGGTGTATATGCACAGCTGTTGCTGTAGAAGAAATGTGGAGCTATGGACCTACCCTATACCCTTTCTGCACATCCCTAGCTATTTTCCCTACTGTCTTTCCCTCTTTGTGCCCCTTTTTCACCACTTTCCTATCAACCCTTTTTTCTTTTCTTTTAAAGAAATTAGCGCGGGGGTAAGCAGGAGTAAGCACTTTTAAGCAGCAGTAAGAGGGTTTAAGCTTGTTCGCATGGGAGTAAGCAACGCCTACACAGGTTAAGCAATTGAGAAGCTAAATCAGTATAAGAAATTGTAACCGGTGTTAAGAGTGTATTTAACAGTGAATAAAAGGTTGAAAGTACAACTGCAACATAAATAAGGTATAAAATAAAGCTTGCTTAAATGCAGAAATAGAGTTTAGCAATATGTGATTAGCATCCATACTAAATGACTTTGGCTTAAAAAAATCAGGAATCTGCTTAATGCACATGTCTCCTACAGAATCAGCAAAAATATATGCATTTCACACTGTCTGCAAAAAAGCTGACCTCTTACAGACTTAAGAACAGAATGTATACATTTCACATGGTCAGCAAGAGCAAAAATGTAAAAAAAAACAGGATGTATGCAGCTTCTTTAAAGAATGGACAACAGGACAGGTTTCTGTCATATGACACTTAACCAAGGAAGTTTGAATGATCAAGTCAGCATTTGTATGTGTTTTTCCACAATGTGTTTCCTTAAAAGACATCAACATTACAGGATGAAAACAGGTTTTTCTGCAAACACCAAACAGATGTCCTCATACAAAGTCCAAAATAGAGTACCATGGAGAAAAACAGGATGTAAAACTACTATAGAGAGAGACTATAGCAGATAACATTGTTAGAAATTAGAAGTTATGTACTCACCATAACGTTCCATCTGAGTAGGTGTATTCATTTGTCTGCAACCTGTGGGTTATGGATCCGATATCGGATTCGAACCGGCATGGTTTTCCAGCTATGGATCCAAGCTCTCAGCTCCTCCCCTCACCCATAATGCCCTGCTCTACCCTCATGACCTCAGATAAAGTTTGCCAACAGCAACAACACCCTGAAAAGGGTAACAGATAATATGCAGGAAACTGAAAGGCCAGGGGGATAGGAGGGCGGGATGGTTGCAGACAAATGAATACACCTACTCAGATGGAACGTTATGGTGAGTACATAACTTCTAAATCTGAAGTAGGAGATTCATTTGTCTGCAACCTGTGGGACAGAGTCCCCAGCTACCTGAATCTTGGGCCATCATGGAAGGATATTCCGGAGCACTGAGCCAAATGATGCTCTACCCCTAGATGCAAGATCCAACTTATAGTGGGAGATAAAAGTATGAGATGAAGCCCACGTGGCTGCTGCACAAATATCATCTAGAGGAATCCTAGCCTTGAAGGCTGCCGAGGTAGATACTGACCGGGTTGAATGGGCATGAACACCCTCCGGTCGGGCCTTCCTGAAGCTTGATAAGCCAATAAGATGCACTGTGAAATCCAGCGGGACAGAGAAACTTTAGAAATTGGCTTGCCCAAATTAAATTTTGCAAAGGAAATAAACAACTGGTCGGATTGCCTATGACCAGCCGTCCTGTTTAGATAAAATCTAAGTTGCCTGTGGACATCTAATGAGTGAAGCTTATATTCACCTTTGTTTTCATATTTATGGAAGAAAACAGGGAGGTTAATGGACTGATTAATGTTTGCTTCAGAAGCGACTTTAGGAAGAAAGGACGGGTTGGTCCTGAGGTAGACACGGTCCGGATGAAATACCAAGTAAGGAGGTTTAGCTGATAAAGCTTGAAGCTCTGAAACTCTCTTGGCCGATGTAATGGCTACCAAAAAGGCTGTCTTGTAAGACAAGAATTTAAGATCCACCGTAGCCGCTGGTTCGAAAAGGGGGGCGGTCAAGGCCTGGAGAACCAAAGAGAGGTCCCAAGGAGGAACCGCTTGTTTTACAGGGGGCCTGAGAAGAAAAGTACCTTTAAGGAAAATTTTACACAACTTGGCTGACATAAGAGGATTAGAGTCATGGCCAATGTGATAATGAGAAATTGCCGCCAGTTGTACTTTGACTGTGGAACTGCTGGCACCATCGTTAAAAAGAGTGGTTAGAAAGTCAAGCACTAAAGGGAGAGGAACCGTGAAGGGATTCAGGCCTTGCCGCTCCGCCCACAAAGAAAACCGTTCCCACTTGCTGCGTAGACCTTCCTAGTGGACGGTTTATGAGCTGCCACCAAAATTGCCTTAACAGGTGACGAAATACCGAGTCCTGATCAAGAGTGGAACTGGAGCAGCCAAGCGGTCAGCTTCAGGTTGTCCAGATTCGGAGGAGGTATGCAGGATGGATGGGATATCAGATCCGAATGGGATCTAGAATCCAAGGAGGATTCACCGAGTGAGACCTTAGGAAGGGGAACCAGATCTGTCGAGGCCAAAACGGAGCAATGAGAATCATTCTGCAACCCACCCGAGAGGCTTTCTGAAGAACTTGGAGCATCAGAAGCAAGGGTGGATAAGCATACAGAAGACCGGGTGGCCAAGCATGCACCAGAGCGTCTCTTGGGGAACCTCCGGGAGGAGGTATCAGAGCGAAAAAACTGTCGCACTTGGTGTTTGAGGGAGAGGCAAAAAGATCGCATGAAGGAGTTCCCCACCGTGCGAATATGCGTTCCGCTACTTGACAATTGAGAGCGTAAGGGGTCAGAATGGTGCGACTGAGCTTGTCCGCCAGGATGTTGGACCGACCCGGAATGTGCGTTGCTATTAGCGGTTGGTGGAGATTGCCCATTCCCAAACTCTCATGGCTTCTCGACAAAGAGGGTAAGACCTTGTTCCCTCTTGCTTGTTGATGTACCAGACCACAGACATGTTGTCCGATTGAATCGCAATTGTTCCCAAGGGAAGAAAGTCCTGAAGTGCTAGCAACGCTAAGAGCACTGCTCTCATCTCTAGAACGTTGATATGCAGTAAGGTCTCTGAATCGTTCCACGTGCCTTGGACGGTCCGGCCCGCAAAATGCCCCCCCACCCGAGGCGGGAGGTGTCCGTGGTCACCGTGGCGAGAGGGGGAGAAGCACAAAATGGGCGGCCCCTGTGGAGATCTGGGGAGTGAAGCCACCACAAGAGGGACCGCTTGCAAGCCTTGCTGATCACAATGGGATGATGCATAGGGAGAGCAAGGTATGACCACTGTACTAAGAGAGTCCACTGTAGAATGCGCATATTGAGCCTGGCAAGAGGAAGTGCTATAGCAGACGCCATGGACCCTAGAGCCCTCAGGACCAACTCCGCTGGAACAGAACTTGAGTGGAGAATGGCCCGCACCTGGAGCTGCAGATTTTGAACTCTGTCCGCAGTGAGGAAGGCTCGTAAACTCCTTGTGTCTAGCCTGGCCCCTATAAAATCTAAGAGCTGTGTGGGCGCCAGGTTGGATTTCTTTGTATTTATTGTAATGCCCAGAAAAGGAGCAAGATGGAGAAAGGAGTCTCGCCAATAAAAGTAGATGCCTTGTTGGGGTAAGAAGCCAGTCGTCCAGGTAGGAAAGACCTGCACCCCTGAAGCCTCAGGTGGGCCGCTACCACTGCTAATACTTTGGTGAACACCCTGGGGCTGTGGTGAGATCAAAGGGAAGGACCCGAACTGGTAGTGACTGGCTCCCAGCCGAAGCGGAGGAACCTCCTGGAGCCTGTCCATCAGGATGTGGTAGTACGCGTCTTTGAGGTCTATAGAGCACATCCAGTGATTTTCTCCCATAAGGGGAGAATAGATTGCAGAGTGACCATTCGAATTTTTCTTTGGGGACTGCCAGATTCAAGAGAGAAAGGTCTAGAATTGGTCTTAGTTCCCCGTCTTCTTTGGCACTAAAAGAACCTGGAGTAGAACCCTGATCCTATCTGGTCTGGGGACGGGCTGGATGGCTCTTTTCTTTATCAGATGGCCAATTTCTGCCAAAGCGGCCTCCTGACCGGGTGGAACGTCTGGGAGGGACTTCAACTTTGCAAAGTGCAGAAAGGGATGCGATATCCTCTGGATATGATTTGGGAGAACCCAGCGGTCTGATGTTATGGACTCCCATGCCGCTAGGTGCCCCGAACGCCCCCGACTGCCTCCAGAGTGGAGCAGTCGGGCAACCCTCAGTGCCTGCGGCGGGCCGCTCACAGAAAGGTTCCCTGGACCAGTTTCTGGGAGCCCCTCTGCCTCTAGGGCTGTCCTCCTCTGCCACGGAAGGACTGGTTGTCCGGAGCAGGCCGGGACTGCTGTACTTCCTGAACCACATCTTCTTCTGACCCTTTTGGTTCCTAGAGTAGGGCCTCTGGGGTGCAGAGCGGTTTTGCCAAAGAGAGCAGAACCATCAAAGGCGTTAGCAAATGACGCTTTGAAGGGCTCAGAAAACAGTGTCGGCAGAGGACGGAGCCACGCGCAGTGTTCTAGTGACTAGCCTGCCTCTTCTAGCCGCGCGCTTCCCATAGCGTGAGAGTAGCCGCATAGAGGTATTAGTAACTGACCTAAGAGTGGCCATGCGGTGGAGTGCAGCACCCTGTCCTCCTCCCGACATGGACTGGGGGGAGATACAGCGTATTCTTTAATGAGATCTCGCTGCATCCTAATGACGGTGCCAAGTAGTTCAGTCGCTGAACTAAACATCCGCTTCCCAAGCGGTCCATCATCCGAGACTCCTTGCTCGGGATGGACTGAGGGACTCTCCTGAGCAAGTTCAACATGGCATCTACCGGCCCCCCCTCCAATAGGCACGGCGGTCGGGTGGCTAAAGAGATCCCTCGGGCCTCTTAGGAATTGGCTCCACGGTGTCCGGTTCCTTCCACGCCCTGGTGGTAATGAGGTCCACCAGGGCCCACTTCAAATGCCTCCAAGAACACGGACTCGTCCGAGGAAGACTTGGGGCAGACCACCATTTCCATGATGTCTCCAAAGAGACATCCTCAGGGGTGACCGTGGGGAGCCTTCCTTCCTCCAAGTCAGGACATCCTCTGGGGCTGTCAGAGGACTCCGCAAGCAGCAACTTGTTCCATTGGAGCAACTTGGGGCACAGAAGCGGGCTGTCCCAGGGCCGGATGGTGGAAGCCTGGCCCAGTGCAGAGGGAGCGGACGGAGCCGAAACAGTGCCGGGGTCCGAGATCCACTACATCAAACGAAGGGGGAGCGACCTCAACCAAAGGATCCGCCCCGGCTAATCCAGGGTCGGATCCGAAGTAGTATCGGACCCCGACCACCCCCACCCAAGCTGCGCCGGCTCTGCTCAGTTCCCCCCGGATAGGCGGGAGAAAGAGAGCAATCGGTTGAAAAGGGTGTTGAGCTCCCCCAGAGAGCACTCCCATCTGCATCTAGGCCTGGATGAACCTTCTCATCATCCGTCCAGATCAGCATCCAAAGGTTATCGTGGATGAGGTAGGCCTGGAGTGCCCTCCCTCGCAGCCTCGGGAGAATCGGTCTCCTCCTCCTCAGGTCCCGTGAAAAACATACTGGAGACCGGAGCAGAGAAGGAGGAAACAAGCTTGTTGAACCCTGCACAAATGGAACATCCAGATGTGAGGTGTTCCAACCCCCCCCATTTCACACACAGTGTGGCCCTGGAAAGGGAAAGCTTATGGCACACTGGAGCATTTAGAAAATATAGACTTAGGTTGGTCTGCCATCCTAGTCTAACAAGAAGTTACCAAACTAAAGTAACTAAACAACCAATACACACACAGGCCCAACACACACACTCCACGCCAACAGCGAGGGAGGGATAAAACTTTTAGATTAACTCTAAAAGGAAAAATATCAAAGAAACCTACACTTTCACACAAAAAAAATAAAACTTCAAAATTCTGATTTTAAACAGTAAAACTACCACTTAGCTTGAGAGCTTGAGAAACAAATCCACCATGCATGCGGGCAAAAGTAGATCTGAGGTCATGAGGGTAGAGCAGGGCATTATGGGTGAGGATCCATAGCTGGAAAACCATGCCGGTTCGGATTCGATATCGGATCCATAACCCACAGGTTGCAGACAAATGAATCTCCTACTTCAGATTATTTTTTTTGTATTGTATCTCTCATATCACCCATGCTGTTTGAGAAGTAAAGTAGTACAGTGCAACTAAAGCTGCAACAGTGGCACGTATGGTTGGTTATAAAAAGTTAATAGTTACTGCTCAGAGTTTGGTGCTGCATGTTTCTGTGGGCAACAGACTGTAAATGCAATTATAACTAGACTTTGATTTCAGCAGAAACCAGCCAGCAAGACCTAGTGTCTTAAGCACATTGATAAATTAATTTTTCGTCAGAAGTTAGCAGTGTTTACCTCCGCTCCATCTTGCTTAGTGCCTTAATTTAATCTGTCAAAGCCGGCCCCCCCCTTCTCTGCCCAAAAACAAAAACAGCCTTTGCAAGGCTCGAACCCAGGAACCTGCACACCATAGCCAAAAGTGATTTATCACTAAGCCATGTCAGATATACATAACCCTAATGTTTTCACAAACATATCATCCGGCTCAGTCATTCAACAGTACAGGAAGTGTATGTAAACATGTATACACACACACAGAACACAAAAGCATACATGTCCACATGCACCGTTAATAGGGGTGAGGGGGCCCAAACAACATACGTCTTGTACGTAGAGATAAACCCCCCCCCCCAAGCCAAACAAATACAATACCAACTGTTGCAAATCCCATAACCAGGACCTGCCACAACATGGGAACAAGATGTTAACAGTACTCCATCCCACCTGTATGATGTCAGGCTGGTATCAGTAATATATCATGCAGTACAGTCCGGCTACCATAGGGAATGTACAATGTGGAAGCAATCAACATTCCTAAGATACATATACACAGACACGTCTATGCAAATACATATAGATATATACGTAACCACACACACACACACACACACACACACACACACACACACACACACACACACACACACACACACACACACATCTCTATAGAAAGATACATGTGTAGAAGGTGCACACAATACGCAACAGCCACTATGCCTACAGTTGCCACCTTACCAACTGGACACTGTATGAGCCAGCCATACAAATGGCAATTGTTGCCTGCAACATATACCCACAGAGAGAGGTCAAATAATAGATCACACACAGGTTTGCATACATGGGAAAGCTTTATTTGTGTACTATTACAGTTGTATATGCCATGTCATATAGATGTTTAGACTCTGACATACATATAAAACAGACCAATGCAACTATGAAACAGTTATATTAATGAAGTATTCTGGAAAGGTTTACATATGTTACTGTTCAGGGAGAGGCCTTCAAGTAGTACAATAGTAAAGACAGACTGGGCCACAGGATAACAATCAACAGTAAGTAATGCAGATGTATAGTCCAGCAGCCTATATGTACATAATCCCTAGGGGGTAAAGACCTCAGCTGACACAATGGGACGTATCTGTTGCATAACTGACACTACCACAATCACAATGACAAACAGAACAGTCTGTATGGCAGGAAGCAGTAGGGCTGCATTTACCCAAGGTGAATTGTACGGTAATGTACATCCAGATACCTTAAGGCAGCTTATCCCTGATACCCCGCATGTTGTAACAGCCTAGGTTAGTTATGGTGCACCCCCCCACAGACTGACATACAGGGCCATATACTACTGTTACATACACTGGCCTCTGGAGTGCATAAGGGCACACATGTACAGTGTAGATGAAACCCACACCTAAATGGACCCAACCCCACAATATGTGTGGGGGCCACAACAGCAGTGGACTAATGGCAGGAATGGCAGCATAACATACTCACAGCCCACTACATAACCCCGGACAGCATGTCATATGGACAAAGCCTGGTGTGTAGGTGGAGGACAGAGGCTGGAACACAGGCCCATATGTGAAATACTGTTGCCATACTCTAAGCAAGTCACTGGTGTTACAGGATAGTCTGCAACATACCCTTAGTCACGAATATGAAGTTAGAAACAAAAATGGATGTAGCCATGTACTGATAGATATATTACTGGCAGTGTATTTTGAGTGCTGACACAAGACCTATATGGTGGGCATAATAGGCACACCTCTGGCTATCAAGTGGATAGGCCCAAAATTGAGAGCTATGCAGACAGACTGCAGTATGTACACACAAACCCTGTTAATACTGGTGCTATACAATGCATACAACACTACTCACACTCAGTCTGTAGTTCTGGAACCTCATACAAATATATCGCTGGCCTGTGTGTGCAAGTTCTCTTATCTGTAACACTGCTGCCCACACACAAGGAGGATGTCCACCATACAGGAAAGTTAAAGGGATCACGCCCAAATGATGTAGGGATTTATAGTAGTGGGTTGCCATGACAGTGGCTAATAGTGCTTTGGAGGTGGAGAGTGTCATACAGAGTGATGTTTAAGAAGCTGGAAACTGAA